>NC_134484.1:153364904-153664904 GCF_040206685.1 Ascaphus truei
GGGCTGAAGGAAGCGATAAGGGTTAACCCCTTAATTACCTTAGCAGTTTCTAACCATAAAGGTAATTAAGGGGTTAATGTCCACTAGATGGTATTTTAATAGTTTGGCATTGTCCCTTTATATGATGTTGGTGACATGGAGGAGGAGGAGTAGAAGGACAGCATTCATCTGGCAGGGGTAAGTAACACATTTTTTATTGTAGGGTGTCAATTAATTGCCAATGTGGATATGTTTGCCCCCTTTGAGGGAATACGTAGGTACAGGCACAATCAATGGATTAAATGGCAAATGTTTGTTTTTATTGTAATGTCTTTTGTATTATAATTTGTATTTTATTTTATTGTACATGTATGCTTTTGAATCGGCAAAAGCGTTATTAGCCATATTTGGCTAATAAGGCTACTGACCATTACTGTATGTGTTGTGGGGGGGCGGCGGGGGGGGGGGTTTGTTGGGGGTAAATGGGGTGGGTGAAGACAGTAGTGGCCCCAGGGTGGTTGGCTAGGCCTTCCAGGGATTAGGGGGGGTAATAGGAGTGTAAACCCCTTGATTACCTTACTGTTTAGAGACTAAGGAAATGAATGGGATAATATATGTATGTTTAATGTTTTACTGTGATTTATGATTTTTATTTTTCTATACTGTATGGATATAGGGGGTCTCCAGAGGGGGACAACACTAATTTCAACTCCGGGGATACTCTGCTTCCGGAGATATAGACATCCGTAGAGGGTACAGGTAGGCACTCTGGCTGGGCCCACGTGGTATGTTGCAGGAGCTTTAAAATCCTGCCAGGTTGACTACCTACACCCCCTACGGAGGTCTATAACTCCAGAAGCAAGGGGTCCCCATATTTAAATTAATGTTGTTCACCTACCGAGACCAACTGATTCATTATAGTATATACAAATTACAATAATAAAACATTGGATCATTGTAAGTACTGCTCAGGGAGATAGAGAGAGAGACTGCTTCTCTCTTGGACTCCTCTGGTGGCTTACTCGATAAGGTTAACGCTACCGTGGTCCTATTCAGAAGCTGGGACCCCACTGAATTAATCCTCCCGGGCAGCTTACTGCTTTATTGTCCATGATCGAGCCCTGACTTGGCCGTGCTCTGGTGTTGCAACCTTGCACGTCCATGGAAGCAGTAAGTGTTGCAACAATAGCTTGTAGAACCACCTTTAGCCGCAATAACTTGAAGTAATTGTTTTCTGTATGACTTTATCAGTCTCTCACATCGTTGTGGAGGAATTTTGGCCCACTCTTTTTTACAACGTTGCTTCAGTTCATTGAGGTTTGCGGGCATTTGTTTATGCACAGCTCTCTTAATGGCCCACCACAGCATTTCAATTGGGTTGAGGTCTGGACTTTGACTGGGCCATTGCAACACCTTGATTCTTTTCTTTTTCAGCCATTCTGTTGTAGATTTGCTGGTGTGTTTGGGATTATTGTCCTGTTGCATGACCCAATTTCGGCCAAGCTTTAGCTGTCGGACAGATGGCCTCAGATTTGACTTTAGAATACTTTGGTATACAGAGGAGTTCATGGTCGACTGAATGACTGCAAGGTTCCCAGGTCCTGTGGCTGCAAAACAAGCCCAAATCATCACCCCTCCACCACCATGCTTGACAGTTGGTATGAGGTGTTTGTGCTGTTATGCTGTGTTTGGTTTTCGCCAAACTTGGTGCTGTGCATTTTGGCCAAATATCTACACTTTGGTCTCGTCTGTCCAAAAGACATTGTTCCAGAAGTCTTGTGGTTTGTTCAGATGCAACTTTGCAAACCTAAGCCGTGCTGCCATTTTCTTTTTAGAGAGAAGAGGCTTTGTCCTGGCAACCCTTCCAAACAACCCATATTTGTTCAGTCTTTTTCTAATTGTACTGTCATAAACTTTCACATTTAACATGCTAACTGAGGCCTGTAGATCTGATATGTAACTCTTGGGTTTTTTGCAATTTCTCTGAGCATTGCACGGTCTGACCTTGGGGTGAATTTGCTGGGACGTCCACTCCTGGGAAGATTGGCAACTGTCTTGAATGTTTTCCACTTTTGAATAATCTTTCTCACTGTAGAATGATGGACTTTCAATTGTTTAGAAATGGCCTTTTAACCCTTCCAAGATTGATGGGCAGCAACAATTGCTTCTCTAAGATCATTGCTGATGTCTTTCTTTCTTGGCATTGTGTTAACACACACCTGAATGCTCCAGACCAGAAAACTGCTAAAACTTCGGCTTTTATAGATGTGGTCACACTTGCTGATGATCAATTAATCAAGGGCATTTGATTAGCAGCACCTGTCTGCTACTTAGCATCTTAATTCCTATGGAAACAGTAAGGGTGTACTTAGTATTTCACACATGGCTTCTCCATTTTGGCGTTATTTTTGTTAAATAAATCATGACACGGTGTAATATGTCTTGTGTTGTTATTCAAAACACACAAAATCCAAGGGGAGCATGGGGGAGAAACAAAAAAACATTTAAGTGCAGCAGAATGGCAACATGGAAATAAAAGCCTCCAAATGACTTGGCTCTAATGAATTGACTACTTACAAGATGTAAGAGTCAAATAGGCAGGGTTGACTCAAACAGTCAGTGGCAGATGGGTGGTGCAGTTTTCATCAGAGTGGATCAGGTCCTCAGGATGAAGTCAACGGTAACACGTGACGAAACGCTTAAAGTGGGAGCCTCATCCAGAGCGGAGCATACAGCAGAGAAGTTGCAGGAAGATCCAGCCCTTACCGAGCGGCGAAACCGGAAGTGACGTCAGACGCCAGTGGGAATAGTGTAACAGCTGACCGGAGGCTGAGGCGGAGGAGTGGGGAACGCTGCGAGACGTTTCTTTCTCTCAATATTAGGGCACTTCATCCTGAGGACCTGATCCACTCTGATGAAAACTGCACCACCCATCTGCCACTGACTGTTTGAGTCAACCCTGCTTATTTGACTCTTACATCTTGTAAGTAGTCAATTCATTAGAGCCAAGTCATTTGGAGGCTTTTATTTCCACGTTGCCATTCTGCTGCACTTAAATGTTTTTTTGTTTCTCCCCCATACTCCCCTTTGATTTTGTGTGTTTTGCTGTTACTATGGGGGAAGAGTGAAGACTAACCCTTCCAGTGGGTTCCAGAGCAGGGGGTGAAACTGTATTTACTAATTACTATCACTTTCTCACTTATTTAAGTTTTCAATTAGTCACTTATTAACAGTGTCCACTTTTTATTTGTTTGCGCCTGTGTTCACTTTACCACTATACAATTGTGTTGTTATTCATCTGAGGTTGTATTTACCTAATTTTTAGACCTGCTAAGGAACAGGTGATTGTTATTATGCCCTGATATGTAAAACCATAGAATTCAAAGAGGGTGTACTTTCTTTTTCACACAACTGTATGTGTGTGTATACATGTATATGTGTGTGATCTGTCTGTGTATATATGTTTGTTTGAATAAGTCTATAAATGTATGTGTGTGCATGTGATATGTATGTGTTTCAGGGTATATTTCAGTGTGCAGTGTGTCTGTGTATATATGTGTGTCTGAAAAAGTGTCTGTCTGTCTGTACAGATGCAGCCACCAGTATCTGACCACTTGCCTGGGAAAATCTGGGGCTATCTCACAGTAACGCTGCAACATTTGTATGTAAGTTTGTCTGTCTGTCTGTCTGTATGGTGATACCATCAGGTATCTCTAGGTCCTGGAACAGTTAAGTATGTGTACTTTTCCAGCTCACAGAGAGTTAACCTCACTGGAATGGCTAATGCAGCTGCTGCCTAATCCTTCAGCCTGGTCTGAATGAACTGAATGAGGAAGTGTTTTAAAAGACACAGGAAGCTGCCAGATAGGGAGACTGTTTTCCCCTGAGAAGGAGGGGGGGGGCGATAGAAGTGCTCTCACGCTGCGGAAGCTGGTATAGAGGACCTACAGAGGAGTTTCTCTGGGCTCAACGTGGGGCTGAGTTCCCCTAGGAAGAAAAGAGGAGATACCATGCTGAAGCAGGAACGGCTGCTCCAAAGGACTAAGATAAGCAAAACCCTTATTATTGTATGCAGAGACTTTGTTACACTATGGCATATGCCAGGGCATGTTTTTTGCTTGGGAACCAACTTACACTGGCGACACACTTTATTCGAGCTCGGCTAGTCCCACGAATTCGGGTATACCCGGGTGTATTGAGGTTTGTGACTGTTTTCTGCCCGAGTGCATTGAGGTATTTTCCAAGCAGGGGTTGAAGCATTTTATTCCCGCTGGCAGCAAAACTGCACAGTATATATATATATAATGCATTACAATTCATGAATTTATGCCATCTGGTAGACACGCGAAGCATTGCAGCCTATTAAATCCTAATCATTATCATTTAACAGATCAGCCGCCCGTCAGCCAGGCATGAACCCAGGCTGGGAAGGCAAACGCAACGGGGCTTGTCAGAGGTGAGGAGCGGCGCATTCCAGGTATCTGCCAGGTACATACTGGGTATTTGCTCGAATAAAGTGTGTCGGTGCATTAGCAGGCAATGCAGTTAGTGAAAGCTTTGGTGTAGTTAACTTTCCCCAAAGGGAATAGGTGTTTATTGTCTATGATTTGGTTTTCTTAAAGGGACAGTAGTGCACCTGGAGTTTATTTGTTTGTGGCTTATAAACCACTACAGTTAAAGATTAATACCGTGTCTAGCATATTACTGACCCTACCACAAGGCCGTCCTGCCACAGTATGTATGTATGTATGTATGTATGTATGTATGTATGTATGTATGTATGTATGTATGTATGGTGTGTCTGTATATACCGTATAAATATGTAGCACCTTTACCCCCACCCTTAGTGAGATTTAGTCTGCTACTAGTGTTTTGGTGTAAAATGGTGCATACCTGTGAGGTAACAGGAGGGCTGAGCACTTCTGAGGTGGTGTTGGGAATCATCAGGACAGAATTTAAGCGTACATTTGTTCATTGGTTGCAGCGCCTCCTGTCACCGTTGATCCTCTGGATAGTAGGATGGTCCAGAATGATACCTTTCTTTATCCCAAGACAGTGATTCACACTGGTATATGGTTCCGTGGTATTCATTGCAGTGTTTAAGATCTTACAGAGAAGGTACATCACTTTCCTTGCTTCCCCTAAGAAGGTCACTTCAAAGCTTGAGGCCCATCCAAACTTCCTCCTGCATGGTGCTCCTCCTGATGCCCCCTTATGGGACACATGGAAGTTGTTGCTCACTCCACAGAGGGAGAAAAGAGACACAACAATTTTTGGGAGAGAGCCAGTGTTTATACCCTGAGGTTGGGCTTGTAACCCTGCCCCATAACAGAGCGGGTCTGACACTAACAGGTCATCACATTCAGCATGACACCCAGCCAGTACCTCCACCAGACTGACACTCTCTGGCTGTTGCTAGGCCCACCCATAGATACAGCTACTACATATAAGGCTGCAATAGCAAACACGGCCTTATGGAGGAATTAACCCATCCACTGCCTGTATCTAACAGGGCTTACACTGGTAGTGCCCAGGGAAATAAGTAGGAGCCGGAGGCTAGGCTACAATCTCCCCCTGGTGAAATTCCAACGACCAAACTTGGACTACAGTAGGCGTAACATCCAATACTGTACAACAATCTGTAAATTGATTTAAACACCACATGCATTAACATTTGCATACATTAATACATTTCACAAAATGGTACAATACATATCCATCCCCGGTTGATACCTGGATCTAATATGAATGGTACTAGGCTACCTCAGTAGTAGTGGGCCAGATCAGGCTTCTTTATCATGTTGCCCTGACCGTCAGTTACTTTGATGGAGTAGCACCTCCTCCTCCCAGACTCAGACATATACTCTACGTGTATTATGTTGCCCACTACCCATATCTTGAGTAGTTGTTTTGCCCTATTGAAATCACAGAACTTGGAGCCCCGGGTAGTGTTAGCTAGATGGGTTATTATAGCTTCCTCCACCATTTCCATCCTGTGTTCCTCCGAACTCCTCATAATATTCTCGGGAGATAAGGATATTCCTACCCCATCTTGCGGAGCCTTTGCACTAGCAGTCTCTCAGCCCGGCTGAATTTCATGACACCCTTTTTTCTGGCTGTGCAAGGTAACACCCAGAATATTGATCCTTCCGATAATGGTGTTTCTATGCACTCTTCCTTGATTGGAAATATACTGAGCATGGACCATGACAGGCTATTCTTAGATGACCCCATGTGTGCCAGCTCTGACTAAGATGTATACTCCTGCTCCACCCAATCCACCCCATGGTACAGCTTTCCCCACAGCTGCTACAGACATAACAGGCATGACAGGCATGTTATCACATTTGGCATTTCTGCTTGGGGTTGCAGAACTCACCAGGGACATGGGTCTAGGAGTCAGAGATGTTACACTAGGACCTGGGTCAGTAGTGGAAGGCAGGATAGAATGGGCAGCTGGGGACAATCTAATGTCTCTAAAGAGGAAACTTTTGGGTGTCGCCCCAGATGGAGCGACAGAAATGTCCACAGTCCAAGCAAGGCTTAGTTGACCACGGCCTCTAGCCTTGAGAAATCTTGCCTCAGCCATGGATGCAGCATCGAGAGAGTCCCTTGCTTCTTTCTGCTCCCTGCAACGAAGAAAGATGGGGTCCATAGCAGACCTGTCACTCCCCCGAGAGGCAGCGGTAGCAGGTAAGCACGTCAGGCTGGATGGCTTTGCGACCTTTTCTTCTCCTGGTGGTGGAGCTGTTATCGTTGTTGTGTTGCAGACATCTGGGTTGGTGACGACAGGTATGTCCTGAGGAAATTGCTCCAGCAGCCTCAGCGCATCGTGGTGGCGCTCATCAACGGTCACGTAGGTGGAAGTTCTAGTGTGGCTCTCGCGCATCTCCTCTTGGCAGCGCAGGTACAGATCAGCAGCTTCTTGTGCTTGGTCCCAGCGCGGATAGCCATCCTGGATCTCCCATATATCGGTTGCACAGTCACCGATACCTGCAGCTCAGCATCAGATTTGGGTATGTTGTAGGTCTCAGCGCAGAGAGGGAGGGGGTCACGGCAGGTACCTCGTAGATGTCTCATCCTGCAATTCACTGACGACTGTCACTTCCGTAGGATTTTGCCTCTTGGAGCGGCAGCAGAGCGCACCTCGCAGGTGGGGCTTCTCCGCGAAGCTCGGACAGTAAACTGCTTGGCACTAGCGTCACAGCAGACACAGTAGGACACAGCTCTGGTGGTGGGGTGGTATTGGGCATGTTCCAGAAGGGAACCTTCTTTCCACCCCACGTGGCACACCACATGGAGCTCCATAGTAAAGTCTGTTTATGGGTAATCTGCTACCATTTGCAGGTCAGGATAAAACAGTTCATATACAATGGCTAGGTAATGATTGGTGGCATCACCTGCAGATCCCTGAGCCAGCACTGTCAGCTTGCGCACCAACATGAAGAGTGTCCGCAGGTCTTCCATGCTCATGGTGGGGTTACGATTAGGCCGTATGAACGGCACACGACAGATCTGTCAACTCACCAATTCCTGAAGCTATCCACCCAGATTGTTACACAGAGGGAAAACTCCCAGCAAGAGAGTTCCATCTTTGTCCTTGATAACCAGGACTCCTCCAGGTCAGCTCATAGACTTGATCAATCTCTTCCATAGTGAAACAAGTAAGCAGCTCTGCATACACGAAAATAGATATTGAAATACACCTGCATTTGGCTCCTCACATCCTGTTGCTCCATTTGGGCACACACAGCTCCTCCACCTGGTGAACCTGATAGTCCTATACAAGAGCAAGAAGGAGGTGTGATTTCAGCAGTTTGCGCTGATTTCTGCAAACTGTATTCCTTCAAAAGCTTGCAACTGCAGACAACTTTTGCAAAATACGATGCAGCTTCCCTGGTGGAGTGGGAAACACCATTTTAGAATGCTAGATAATACTTGTGCAGCTCCCTTTTTTTTCTTATAAGGCCATGTGGAGTAAGGGTACAGGGTCCCTGGCGGAGCCTCAGAGGCCCGTCCCCAACTTTCTTTGGTTAAGGGTTTAGTGGTACCCCCCTTACCGGTGACGACTGAGGAAGCGGTCCCTCCCTGTCTTCATCAGTACTGCGATTAGAGAGTGCACAGGGGTCCATGGCAAAGCCTCAAGGGCCCATCAACAAACTGTATTTTAGCAAGGGTTCAGGGGGTAACCCCCTCCCTGGTGGCGCCTCAGAGAGCGGTCCCCCCCCCCCTTATTTCATCAGTATTGTGATGAGAGGTACCCAGGGTTTCCTGGCGAAGCATCAGGGGCCCTGTCCACATTTCAAGGCTTGAGGCCCATCCAAGCTTCCTCCGGCATGGTGCTCCTCCTGATGCCCCCTTATAGGACACAGGGAAGTTGTTGCTCACTCCACAGAGGGAGGAACGAGACACACCCACTTTTGGGAGAGAGACATTATTTATAACCTGGGGTTGGGCTTGTAACCCTGTCCCAAAACAGAGCAGGTCTGATACTGACAGGTCATCACATGCAGCATGACACCCAGCCAGTACCTCCCCCAGGCTGACACTCTCTGGCTGTTAGGCTCGCCCTTAGATACAGCGACTGCATCTAAGGCTGCAATAGCAAACAAAGCCTTATGGAATAATTAACCTTTCCACTGCCTGTACCTAAAAGGGCTTACACTAGTAGAGCCCAGGGAAATAAGTAGCGGCAGGAGGCTAGGCTATATATATATATATAAATACAGTGTTCGACAAACCTATACACCTTCACGCCCCGGGCGAGTGGATTTAACATTGTGGCGAGCTCCTATTGGCCCAAGCAGCACACGTGTTTTTTTTTAATTTCCCCTGCTCGCGCTGAAAAAAAAAAAAACTCCCCATACCTGACTGCTGATTTGTGCGCGCTCCCAGGCTTTGTGGGCATGCGGCCAGGCTCTGTATGAGCCCGCCCCTAACAAGCGGCCTCCCTTGTGATTGATTGAAGCTCCTGTTCGCCACTGATTGTCTGCTGCTCTCCGCTTTGTTATCCGGTGGCTCCTTCACTTTTTCAGTTCCGGGCCCCACCACGCTCTCTGCACACGCGCACACTCACCCGTCTGCTGATTGCCAGAGTGTGTGAGAGAGAGTGTGTGAGAGAGAGTGTGTGTGTGAGAGTGTGTGTGTGAGAGGGAGTGTGTGTAAGTGAGTGTGAGTGAGTGAGTGTGTGTGTGTGTGTGTGTGTGTGTGTGTGTGTGTGTGTGTGTGTGTGTGTGTGTGTGTGTGTGTGTGTGTGTGTGTGTGTGTGATAACTGACTGGTTGACTCTCTCTCTGCCACTCTCACTCTGTCTCTCACCCTCTCTCTTTGTCTCTCACTCTCTCTCTGTCTATGTCTCTCGCTCTCTCTCTCTGTCACTCTCTCTGTGTCGCTCTCTCTCTCTGTGTGTGTCTCTCTCTCTCTCTCTGTGTGTGTGTCGCTCTCTCTCTCTGCGTGTGTGTCGCTCTCTCTCTCTGTGTGTGTGTAGCTCTCTCTCTTTGTGTGTGTTGCTCTCTCTCTCTGTGTGTCGCTCTCTCTCTCTGTGTGTGTGTCGCTCTCTCTCTCTCTCTGTGTAGCGCTCTCTCTCTCTCTCTGTGTTGCGCTCTCTCCCTCTCTCACTGTGTCTCTCTCTCTCTCTCTCTCTCTGTCGCTCTCTCTCTCTCTCTGTGTGTGTGTCGCTCTCTCTCTCTCGCTCTCTCTCTCGGTGTTCGCTTTCTCTGTGCCGCTCTCTCTGTGCGTCTCTGTCTCTCGGTCTCTCTCTTTCTCTCACCCACACTCTCTCTGTCTGTCTCTCACCCACACTTTCTCTGTCTCTCACTTTGGACCTGGATATCTTATTTACGCTATATATCTAAACCAAAATAACCTATACTGCTTTCTTCCAGATCTAACTCTCGAGCTTCACACAGAAGACATCGGAATCTCCCGTAACCCAGAAGACAGGTAGTAACTAAAATGGTATCAATGGCGCTAAACACAATTTGCAATCGATGAACGTATAAAACCGCAGTGGATATTTTAGAGAGTATCCCCTCTCACGGGCATGCGCAGAAGCGCCCGTCACAAGACAGTGATCTCCTACCCCTGTTACCGCGTGGAGGGACGCGTTCTCCATTCCTATACCATCAGCACGCGGCGAATTCTGGAAATCCATCTGAAAGCTGTGCCGTTGAGAGAACCAGCCACTGTGAGAGGGGATACTCTCTAAAATATCCACTGCGGTTTTATATTTTGGCTTCGGTAAGCGGGCAATTCGGACGGATATCGATTGGGTCCTTTAATTCTGCTTAATTGTTGTGTATGTTTTTATAATATATTAAATCCATCATTTTTAGTCCACTGTGTGTTTCAGCTACACTATTATTTTTTGCCAGTTTTTGTTTGTTTGTTTGTAGGTTTTTTGTGTATTTGTCATTCACATGTTTTATCAGTATTACACTATGTATTTCTTTTTCTTATTTCATGTCTGATCAACGCTGGCCGAGATCACCCATCAATCCCATCTGGTTGTATATTTATATTTTTATGTTTATTGTACTTGTATATTTATACGTTCATCGATTGCAAATTGTGTTTAGCGCCATTGATACCATTTTAGTTACATACTCTTGTCTGACCAGGGGTCAGAGACGTATCTAGGCGGCTACACATGGCCAATTTATATTATTCCTATTGTTATTAGCGCTACCTATTGTTTTTTATTTTTTATTCCAGAAGACAGGTAGGGAACACCTCCCCTCCAATGTATAACATTGCGGGAATGGGGGTACTTGGACATTGAGGGACTGCGGATCAGGTAAGATCCCAGATGGGATTTCTACTTTAAATATTGTGAAGCGGGGGCATCCAGACACTGGTTAAGGGGTGCAGGAAACTGGTCATTCACATCTGGCTTTTTTTTCTAGATCCGACATACACACACACACACACACACACACACACACACACACACACACACACACACACACACACACACACACACACACACACACACACACACACACACACACACACACACACACACACACACACACACACACACACACACGTAACAAGGACTAATTGTAGTATAATGTAATACAATAAATAAACGAATATTGTTCTTACTAGGAATTTATTCATTTATTTTTTTTAAAGTGGGGCTGGGGGCGGGGCTGGGGGCGGGGATAGGGGCGGGGCTAGGGGGCAAGCAGATTTTTTGTTAGGCGAGTAGATTTTTGGGTGATTTGTCGACCACTGTGTGTATATATATATATATATATATATATATATAACAACTGTAAATATTACTGTATGTTCATTTGCATGTCTTAGACAGGTCTGCAACCCTGTCTTTCCCCATTGTCACCCAGCATACAGCACTTCCACTGCAGCAAGGGATTCTGGGAAATGACATGCAAATGAGCACTCAGTGCCACCTTTTGTCTCAAGCTCGTATTACACAAGCCAATCCTCAAGCCAATGCATGCTGTTTTAAACACAGCTTTTAAACAGAGGCTGGGATGAGATGCAAAGCCATTAGACCTACTCACATACATGTTTCAACCTTGATGGGTATCATCAGTGTGAGGCTGGTCTTAATGGCTAGCAGGTTTGAGACTAGACTAGGTAATCACCACTGTCATTAAGGTTATGGTGGGTAAAAAAAGTGACAAAAACCCACCACAGTAAAGCATAAAGCAACTGTAAATATTACTGTATGTTCATTTGCATGTCTTAGACAGGTCTGCAACCCTGTCTTTCCCCATTGTCACCCAGCATACAGCACTTCCACTGCAGCAAGGGATTCTGGGAAATGACATGCAAATGAGCACTCAGTGCCACCTTTTGTCTCAAGCTCGTATTACACAAGCCAATCCTCAAGCCAATGCATGCTGTTTTAAACACAGCTTTTAAACAGAGGCTGGGATGAGATGCAAAGCCATTAGACCTACTCACATACATGTTTCAACCTTGATGGGTATCATCAGTGTGAGGCTGGTCATAATGGCTAGCAGGTTTGAGACTAGACTAGGTAATCACCACTGTCATTAAGGTTATGGTGGGTAAAAAAAGTGACAAAAACCCTCCACAGTAAAGCATAAAGCAACTGTAAATATTACTGTATGTTCATTTGCATGTCTTAGACAGGTCTGCAACCCTGTCTTTCCCCATTGTCACCCAGCATACAGCACTTCCACTGCAGCAAGGAATTCTGGCAAATGACATGCAAATGAGCACTCAGTGCCACCTTTTGTCTCAAGCTCGTATTACACAAGCCAATCCTCAAGCCAATGCATGCTGTTTTAAACACAGCTTTTATATATATATATATATATACACATATACATATACATATACATATACATATACATTTACATTTACATATATACATATACATTTTAAACACAGCTTTTATATATATATATATATATATATATATATATATATATATATATATATATATATATATACATACATATATAAATACAGTGACAGAGTTCCAGGATACTAGGTACGTTTCTATTTCTAGTTCTATTTCTGAGTACCTCTGGGATCGGTACTGGGACCACTGCTTTTTAACTTGTTTATTAATGACCTTGAGGTTGGGATCGAGAGCAAAGTCTCCAACTTTGCTGATGATACTAAATTGTGTAAGGTAATACAATCAGAGCAGGATGTAATTTCTCTTCAGAAGGACATGGAGAGACTGGAAACGTGGCCAGGTAAATGGCAGAGGAGGTTTAATACAGATAACTGTAAGGTTATGCATTTGGGATGCAAGAATAAAAAGGCGACTTACAAATTAAATGGAGATATATTGGGGGAATCCTTGATGGAGAAGGATTTAGGAGTGCTTGGAGACAGCAGGCTTAGCAATAGTGCCCAAAGTCATGCAGTAGCTGCAAAGGCAAACAAGATCTTATCTTGCATCAAACGGACAATGGATGGAAGGGAAGTAAACATAATTATGCCCCTTTACAAAGCATTAGTAAGACCACACCTTGAATATGGAGTACAATTTTGGGCACCAATCCTAAGAAAAGACATTATGGAACTAGAGAGAGTGCAGAGAAGAGTCACCAAATTAATAAAGGGATGGACAATCTAACTTATGAGGAGAGGCTAGCTAAATTAGATTTATTTACATTAGAAAAGAGGTGTCTAAGAGGGGATATGATAACTATATATAAATATATTCTGGGACAATACAAGGAGCTTTCAAAAGAACTTTACATCCCACGGGCAGTACAAAGACTTGGGCCATCCCTTATGGTTGGAGACAAGGAAATTTCACCAGCAACAAAGGAAAGGGTTCTTTACAGTAAGGGCAGTTAAAATGTGGAATTCATTACCCATGGAGACTGTGATGGCAGATACAATAGATTTGTTCAAAAAAAGGTTGGACATCTTTTTAGATGGGAAAGGTATACAGTGATATACCAAATAAGTATACATGGGAAGGCTATTGATCCAGGGATTAATCCGATTGCCAATTCTTGGAGTCAGGAAGGAATTCATTTTCCCCTTATGAGATATCATTGGATGATATGACTCTGTGGTATTTTTTGTTTGCCTTCCTCTGGATCAAATAGATATAGGATAAAGTATTTGTTGTCTAAATTTAGCATAGGTTGAACTTGATGGACCTACGTCTTTTTTTCAACCTCATCTACTATGTAACTGTAACCATGCTGTAAAATGGCAACAGTCATCTCTCCTGCTGACAGTAAGGCCTGGTAAGTTATGGGCATGCCAGCAGTAATTATGGAGGTTTGCCCTCACACCCTGGTGAGGTGCCCTATGTATGGATGGGAGTGGTCACATGCTCTGAATCCATGATTAGTGATGTCAGATTTGTGCCAGCCCCCAGAGGATACATAAGGCACAGCACTGCTCAAAAGTTAGGTTGTTGGAAGTTGTTGCTAAGCTGTTGGAAGGTTATGTAAGAGACTATGAGACAAGGAGCAAGTCTGAGTGCAGGCTTGGGAGGAAACAGCTTATAAGACTGTGACCAGGGACATGGCACAGTGACTATCTCACTAAGGGGATATAGGGAATCCACCAATTTGGGGAAAGGACACCTTTCAAAGGGAAGTGCGGTGAACATGAGAGGCTAAGTACACCCACTGTGAGGGGTAGCTGGCCGCCGCAAGTCAATAAAGATGATCCTGTTAAACCATACCCTTGTGTGTAAGTGTGGAGTGATTACACAGAGGAGTGCACCACAGAAGAGTTCCTCACCAGGACCATCCACAAGCGGACGCTGGGATCCTGATGAGGTGGAGGCGCTTCACTGGATATAGGTAGGACTCATGCACAGTACCTCAGCTGCCTGTCTGGGTTGGCAATCCCCACACAACATCATGCGGGAAACTCAGGAGTCCTGTTGCCAACCAGACACTACACTGTAATGGGGACTGGTTAGACCACAGGGGCCAATGTGAGATTGGGTGGGTCAGGCTAGGCCAGAAACTCCGTTACAATTGGAGGCGCTGCTGAGATAGACCTGTCAACAGGACAGGCTTTTGCTAGGTCACTTGAAAACAGGGAGAGTGTCTGCTGCCACTTTGTGCTGCGTTGGGAATGACCTAGGGGTAGTCAGAGGGCTGATGGAGTTTGTCAGTTCGCAGGGACGACCTAGAGGCCTGAAGGGAGTTGGAGTTTTGGAGAGGGGCTATAGCTGTCCTAGTCACCTTGAGGCAGTGCTAGTGGTAGGATGCCTGAAGGGATAGCCTGTTAACGTGGTCAGGAATTCTGGAGAGGGTCTGCGCTAGGCTAGCCATAAGTAGGTAGACGCCCAAGTACTGCATGGAAGAGCCAGAGTACTCTAGCCCATTCCAGACCACTTACCGAAGGGAGCACAGACTGGGAGGAAGGAGATACAGCAGACACAGAGAGAGTGAGCCTAGCCTGAGGTAGTGCAAACACGAGTCCAGCCTACATTAGGTACACAAGGTGGTGCATCAAGGTAATCTTTATTGTACCGGTGTGGTAGCTGCCCCGCAGAGAGGAGCTCCATGTACAATAATCCTAAGTACAGTGAAAGAATGGCGACCGCTAGAATGGAGGATCCGCACGGTGCGGAAGGTCCAAGATGGCGGACGGAGGATAATAAAGAGAGCGCACATGGCGTGTGTGCGGGTGAAGAGCATGCTAAGGAAATTACTTTCACGAGCCTTCTGTGGAGTGGTGCTAAGGCTGTAGCCGCACCGTTTTGGTCCTGCCTAGGATCGCAGGGTACTACCCTGGAGGACAGTGTTGAAGACATTGTTGTAATGTGTGGTGAAAAAGAAGGATCTGCTTGCCAGCCGGTGAGCGCTATACAAAGAGCTGCCTCGGTAGCTGAAGTGATTGGACATGCAAACCAAGATGGCGGCTCCCGCTTCCCTGGGAGACCGTGTGGGCTTGCTGCAGAGAAAACTGCAATTGCAAATGTTGCAGACAGTTGGCCGGGATTGGCGCCAAAGAAAGAACCCCACCCTGTTGGGGATAAGGGCGCGAAAGCTGTGGCCGCGCCCTCCAGGACTGTGAAAGGTGCGGCCTCAATTAAAGGACATCCTATCGAGCTGTGGAACCCGCCCATAATTGATACTATTGGGGGTGGTTTCCAGCTGTGTCAGATGAGGGTGGAGCTGGTCAAGGGAGTGGCCGGCACCTCAACCCCTGCTTGTCAGTCGCGCGGAGCCAGCTTACAGAACAGACTGTTGCTGCAAGTGACTCCTACAAAGACAATGTCCTGTCCACAAGAAGTGACTGCCATGGTATCCACCCAGCCATATTCAATACCGGGAGGAGTACTGGTGATTCGGGTGGCGGGCACCAAGACTGTGGTGGGCCTCTGCCTACAATGCCGGCTATCGGCGGTACCGTTTGTACGGCGGCGCGCTGTCCACAATGTGGCACCCAATACCTGTGGCCTATGCCTACATTTGTGCCCATTCCGACTATCGAACCCGCGGGGGATTCGGCTAGGCTGTCCGCCGGGTCCCCCGGTGCACTGTGGAAAGAAGGTGTAGATCCCAGAGAATTGGGATCGGGGCCGGTTATTAAGGCCAAGCCTGAAGAGAAACAAGCGGTCGGTCAGTGTACCGACCGGGAGACAAAAAGGCGGTCGCCACGAACGGTGACCCCGAGCAGAATGGAAGCGGATTCCTCCGATGAGGAACCCAGAGTGCCGTCCGGTGCAGTGATACGGCCTGTGGCAGTATCCTGTGGAGAAAACGGGAGGAGGTTGCCACTTACCGGGAGTATCGGTGAGAGGAGTCGGGTGTCGCCAGTGGAGCAGAAGGCCGAGAGGCGGAGCCCTTCCATTCCTGGGACCGGCGGGTCCAGCGGTGATGGGCGATCCACGCCCACCCTGCGGAACGGTAAGAGCAGCCCTTGTACTTACCAGGCTCCGGTGACGGCATCCGTGGAGGAGAGGCGGTGTCAGGCCAAGGCGGCGCTGGAGAAGGCGGCGGAACTTCCGGACGTCGTCGTGGAGGAAGAGATCCCGCATGGGGTCCATCGCAAGATGGCGGAGTATCCGGTTCCGGTGATGACGTCACTTCCGGCAGAGGTAGCGGAACGACCGGAGAGAGAACCACAATGCCTCGGCGATCGGGCAGTGCTTCCCGATCACCTGTGACAACCAAGAGCTGGCAGTCTGCGAGGAGAGCCGAGAAGGGTGAGGCTCAGCCAGCGGAGAGTCCTCGCAGTGATCCGGGACAATCCAAAGGTAGAGAGCGGGTTGGAACTCCGCGGATACCATTTGCCCATCCTTATGCCCAAACCCATGCCCTAGAGAAAGCCCCTGTCCCAGTCACCTTTTCCCGTGGGTCCACGTCCAGTTTGGGGATGTCGGGAGGGTCTCAGGGAACCGGTGAGGAACGGACTGGGGAGAGACTGGCAAGTTACACATCCGACGATGGGTCAGTGGGTGGAGGCTATTCGGGGGAGGCATCTACGTCCAGTTGGAGCCCTAGCATGGCTATAGTAAAGTTGGAAGTAAGGCCAAAGAGTGTGGGGTGGCCTAAGTCCCGATCTACAGGGACATCGGGAGTGTCTTCCTGGGGGGACGCAGAGGAGGGAGAATCCCTGGAATCGGTGCCCGAGAAGGTTAGGGAGACCCGGTGGTGGGCCCCATTATTCGAGGGTTATGTGGGGTGGATGGACCGCACTCGGTTCCTTCTACAAAGGGAGGATGTAGTAGACTACTGGTGGGCTAAAGGGGAATTTACACCGGAGAAACACCAAAAGGAGATGCAGGAGCGGTGGTTCCAAATCTGCCATGGCAGTATTAAACCCAAGGGTCCCAGTATCCTGACAGACCCCGTAGACCCAGACGAGCCCCTATCATGGGTGTTGCCAGGGAAGTCAGAGAATGCAAACTTAACCAGGTGTAGCCGGGCTGAGAGGGCTATCACCGCCAAATACAAATATTCCCATGGCTTGGAATATCCCTACGTTCCAGAACCCCTCATGCAGGAGATTGAGGACAATAGGGACAGATGGTTGCGAGAGACCATAGAGGAATATATGGTCAATAAAGGGGTGCCATTAAGGGCAGCAGAGCTGAGGAGAGGATAGCGCACCTTATGCGGGTGTGGAGTATAGGCAGGAATGTCTATAAACACAAAGTGGTGTATCGACCTGAAAGGGGGTTGCTACGCGATTAAAGTGTAACCGTCCTGGACATGGGGGGTCAGGAAGTCAAGAAACCTGATCCTCGCCACTATTATTAGGGGGAACAGGATGGCTGTTGCGTAAGTTAGTAGCTGCTGGTCAGGGCTTGCTTGGCGCAATATGTTTGTGAAATCTGTCAATGTTGTGACTAATAATGTGTGTCATTCATTTTACAGTGCTTCCTGAAGAAAGGTACTTCAAATTTAGGTCCCAGCTGGGGTCCGTGGGATTCACCAGGGGGAGAATGTAACCATGCTGTAAAATGGCTACAGTCATCTCTCCTGCTGACAGTAAGGCCTGGTAAGTTATGGGCATGCCAGCAGTAATTATGGAGGTTTGCCCTCACACCCTGGTGAGGTGCCCTATGTATGGATGAGAGTGGTCACATGCTCTGAATCCATGATTAGTGATGTCAGAGTTGTGCCAGCCACCAGAAGATGCATAAGGCACACCACTGCTCAAAAGTTAGGTTGTTGGAAGTTGTTGCTAAGCTGTTGGAAGGTTATGTAAGAGACTATGAGACAAGGAGCAAGTCTGAGTGCAGGCTTGGGAGGAGACAGCTTATAAGACTGTGACCAGGGACCTGGCACAGGGACTATCTCACTAAGGGGAGATAGGGAATCCACCAATTTGGGGAAAGGACACCTTTCAAAGGGAAGTGCGGTGAACATGAGAGGCTAAGTACACCCACTGTGAGGGGCAGCTGGCCGCCACAAGTCAATAAAAATGATCCTGTTAAACCATACCCTCGTGTGTAAGTGTGGAGTGATTACACAGAGGAGTGCACCACAGAGGAGTTCCTCACCAGGACCATCCACAAGCGGACGCTGGGATCCTGATGAGGTGGAGGCGCTGCACTGGATATAGGTAGGACTCATGCACACTACCTCAGCTGCCTGTCTGGGTTGGCAATCCCCACACAACATCATGCGGGAGACTCAGGAGTCCTGTTGCCAACAGGTGCACCACCAGACACTACACTGTAATGGGGACTGGTTAGACCACAGGGGCCAATGTGAGATTGGGTGGGTCAGGCTAGGCCAGAAAATCCGTTACATAACTATGTACTGTAACTATGTAACTATTATCTATTTAGGCTAGAAAGTACAGCCACAGGGTAAATGTTCTCCTTCCCACAGCCTCACAGTTACTGAAACTGGTGGATGGGAAATCCAGTCCAGACTTGACTGTTGTACTAGTTTTCTATCACTTGGCCTGCTAAGTGGGAAAGCAGGTATTTAAGGTGGCTTTCCTGCTCTCTGCCTCTCTTCTAGCCTGGTGGCTGGGCAGACAGAGGAGAATCTTCCCTCTGCAAGATAAAAACCCTTGCTTCTTATACTGTATACTTATTTGGAACTCTGTATTTTATGTAGTTGAAAAGCAGAAAAGCTGCCCAACCCTAGAAAGGGAAATCCTCAGTTTACTCAGTACAGGCATACCCCGTTTTACGTACACCCGCTTTACGTACACTCGCAAGTACGTACATTTATTTTTAGTTACACCATACCCCTGTGTACGTACGCATGTTTCGCGAGTACGGTCACCAGGGGGCGGCGTGCGTGCGCACCTCTCATCAACACTGCAACCTCCTTCATTGTGGTCCCTAACTGAGCGGGAGTGCAGGTAAGGGGGAACGGGGCCAGATGGCAGGGGGAACGGGGAGATCAGGCGCACCATCAATCAGCTGCTATAGCAGTGATTCCGCCCCCACTGCAGCTCCTGGCTTTTCTCCCTCCGCTCTGCTCCTCCCTCCTCCCTCCTCCCTCCCAGCTCGATCTAGCCTGCTGCTGCTGCTGCTGCTGCTGCTGCTGCTGCTGCTGCTGCTGCTGCTGCTGCACGGAACGTTGGATGTGAGTTACAGGCTACGGGGGAGGAGGAGGTGCTCTTCTACTGCATTCTGTGCTTGTGTGTGTCTGTGTGTTTCTGTGTCTGTCTGAGTGTGTGTGTGTGTCTGTCTGTCTGAGTGTGTGTGTCTGTCTGTCTAAGTGTGTTTGTCTGTCTGTCTGAGTGTGTGTGTGTGTGTGTCTGTCTGAGTGTGTGTGTGTGTGTCTGTCTGAGTGTGTGTGTGTCTGTCTGAGTGTCTGTGTGTCTGTCTGAGTGTGTGTTTCTATGCGTGACTGCGTGCGTGCGTGACTGAGTGCATGTGCGTGCGTGACTGAGTGCGTGCGTGACTTAGTGCGTGTGCGACAGTGTGTGTGCGTGCGTGACTGAGTGCGTGCGTGACTGAGTGCGTGTGCGACTGAGTGCGTGACTGAGTGCGTGTGCGTGTGTGACTGAGTGCGTGTGCAGGCGTGACTGAGTGCATGTGCGTGCGTGACCGAGTGCGTGTGCGTGCGTGACTGAGTGCGTGTGCGTGCGTGACTAAGTGAGAGTGCGTGCGTGACTGAGTTAGAGTGCGTGAGAGATTGTGTGACTGAGGGAGTGCGTGAGAGATTGTGTGACTGAGGGAGTGCGTGAGAGATTGTGTGACTGAGGGAGTGCGTGAGAGATTGTGTGACTGAGGGAGTGCGTGCGTGACTGAGGGAGTGCGTGAGAGATTGTGTGACTGAGGGAGTGCGTGAGAGATTGTGTGACTGAGGGAGTGCGTGAGAGATTGTGTGACTGAGGGAGTGCGTGAGAGATTGTGTGACTGAGGGAGTGCGTGAGAGATTGTGTGACTGAGGGAGTGCGTGAGAGATTGTGTGACAGAGGGAGTGCGTGCGTGACTGAGGGAGTGCGTGCGTGTAAGCCAAGCTGATCAAGGACCTGAGTAAGGCCGTGCGTATAGTGCTGGCGATGCCGCCCAAAAACAAACACATTGCCGCCGCGTGCGCTTATTGTAAGTGCGAGAGCGGCAATGCGACGGAGCGGACTTTGGAAGCCGGGAATATTTGATTTTCAAGGGCTGTCACCTCATGTGACAGCCCCTGAACAAATCAAATGTCCGGGAGTCTGCGATGCCGCCGCAAAGCGAAATATAACTTTCGCTAGCGGGGATGGGTGACGTCGCCGGTCGCGGGCACTATACGCACGGCCTAAGGAAGCACAGCATTGTAAAACACTGTACTGTACAGTATTGTTTTCACCAAAGTCACAAAAAATAAGTCCCAAAAATATATCAGTCAGTCAAATAAATGCACCTCACCTTCATGCCCTTTCAGTAAAAATACTGTACAGTAGAAGATATGCCCTCTCCTTCATCCTTCCTACATATTTTTTAAATAATTTTCCATTCATCCATGTTGTATCTGTCAGCACATAAGAAAAATCAGCTGACATTAAATATTTTATTTCAATAAAGCCTACTGTATTTATTTTGGTTACAAATGCATTATTTACATCAGTTATGCACATATATGATGTTTGCAGTACAGTACATGCATTGTAAAGTGGAAAAAAATAGTGCTTCACTTTAAGTACATTTTCACTTTACATACATGCTCCGGTCCCATTGCGTATGTTAAAGCGGGGTATGCCTGTACTCAGTTGAGCAGGGATTTATTTTGTATCTCAGTTAAAGTGTCCTAGTCTGACTGCTTGGACTAATAAAGCTGGCAGATGCCTGAGTAAATCTAATTGCGCCATTTGTGTGTGTGTGTACACTCAGTGGCTGATTTGCCACACAGACAAGCATTATTAAATATATAGATGATTTTTTAAATCAGCCAAGTGATAGTGATAGATCGAGGTAGGCGATAAAATTACAGACAACGGAGAGAAAATAAGACAAGAAAGAAACCAACGGTTAAACACTAATCAAGTACAACATTCACAAAAAAGAGCACAAAACAGTAGAAAAAATGAATCATTAATATTACAGTATATAGAGAGTGAAAGCAAGCCAAAAGGCGAAGATTAAATAGTGAAGTATCTAATGCCAATAATCAAGAAATATGCATAGAAGTCGATGAACATCGTAATGGTAATGAATATAACCGTACTATAGGCTTTTTTGCAGTTGATCACTCATGTACAATCTCACAGTTACTATTACCAATCATTTCCAATTACAACTACTACTGTTGGTGGTTACAAGAAATAATTTCAGATTGCCTAAAGGCACACCATTGGCAGTTTATTCACTCATATGCCCTCACATTGTTTTAATCACATCTGCTGACTGTAGATTTTTTTATTCTTTAGTTCACATTAATAGTTTTACCCTATGGGTCATTAAAATTGTTTTTAAAGCTAGTTACAGCTAAACCCCGTTATAATGCGCCTCGCTATACCGCGATTCGGTTATAACGCGGTTTTCCCATGGCTCCCGTTTTAAAAAAAAAAAAAAAAAAAAATTTAAATTTTTTTTGCACACTGCACACACTCACTGCACACACACTGCTCATTGCTCACACTGCACACACACTGCACACTGCACACACACTGCTCATTGCTCACACTGCACACACTGACACACTACACACACACTGCTCATTGCTCACACTGCTCACACTGCACACTGCACACACACTGCTCATTGCTCACACTGCACACACCTCACACTGCACACACACTGCTCACACTGCACACACACTGCTCATTGCACACACTGACACACTGCACACACACTGACACACACTGCACACTGCACACACACTGCTCATTGCTCACACTGCACACACACTGCACACTGCACACACACTGCTCATTGCACACACTGACACACTGCACACACACTGCACACTGCACACACACTGCTCATTGCTCACACTGCACACACTGACACACTACACACACACTGCTCATTGCTCACACTGCACACACACTGCTCACACTGACACACACTGCACACTGCTCACACTGCACACACCTCACACTGCACACACACTGTTCACACTGACACACACTGCACACTGCTCACACTGCACACACCTCACACTGCACACACACTGCTCACACTGACACACACTGCACACTGCACACACTGACACACTGCACACACACTGACACTGCACACACACTGCTCATTGCTCACACTGCACACACTGACACACTGCTCATTGCTCACACTGCACACACTGACACACTGCTCATTTCTCACACTGCACACTGCACACACACTGCTCACACTGACACACACACACACACACACACACACACACACACACACACACACACACACACACTACACTTATACATAAATCAGCCTTACCTTACCTTGGGGATGATTTTTGAGGCATGTGGCTGCAGGGTGGGGGTGGTGCTGCGGTGGAGGGGGATGATGGCTGCTGCGGGGGCTGGTGGGATGGCCCGGTGCAGCGCGGGGGGGCATGGGGGGGGGGAGGGCAGGACGACCCTGCGCTACGGCAGGGCCAGGGGGCCCTGTATTGCGGCGCGAGGGCCCTGTGCTGCAGCGGGGGGAGCCGGACCGGAGGGGAATCCCCCCTCCCATCTCCTGTCACGCGGTGACAGGGGAAGCGGAAGCCGGAGGGGCATCCCCCCTCCCATCTCCTGTACCGCGGTGGCAGGGGAAGCCGGAACCGGAGGGGAATCCCCCCTCCCATCTCCTGTCACGCGGTGGCAGGGGGAGCCGGACCGGAGGGGCATCCCCCCTCCCATCTCCTGTACCGCGGTGGCAGGGGAAGCCGGAACCGGAGGGGAATCCCCCCTCCCATCTCCTGTCACGCGGTGGCAGGGGGAGCCGGACCGGAGGGGAATCCCCCCTCCCATCTCCTGTCACGCGGTGGCAGGGGAAGCGGAAGCCGGAGGGGCATCCCCCCTCCCATCTCGACATTATTTGCCTCTGTAGACCACAAATATGGTTTTCTTCTAATTTGATGTTGTTGGCCTATATTGCCACCTTCCTTACTTTTTAGAGTGTGCACCAATAAAAAGGATTCCTGTTATCTCTATAGTTATTCCCTAGCTAATTGCATTTTGATCCTCAGGTGGCACCTCGATTCAACTCTAGAAAGTGTTATACTACATTCATAGTTAGTGCGAAGAATCCCTCCTCCCCCTTCCCTGTTCAGCTACAGGTTCAAGATATCTGCTGCAAAACTATCAGAACGGAATGGCAATAGTTTGATTCACTTAGTGTTGTGTCGGAAACAAATAACCCAGAAATGTACAATTGGGACTTAAATCTTTGATTAAAAAAGTCTAAGGTAATAAAATAAATATGTGAATGTTTAATTCATAACCTTTAAGATCTGCTAGATCAGTGTATGTTACGCGGAGTACAGCTAGTTATATTTTAAGACATTTCATGAACAGTTAAATATAATATGTTATGGGCATGTGTACAGTAACTGTTAACGACCATGTATGTTTGTATCTGCTGTGCATGTTAATTATATGTCTGCATGTGTGCAGTATGAAGCTTGCTTATTGTATGGTGTGTGCATGCATTCGAGTGTAGTGCATGTACTTTATCTGATGTGTGTGCATTTGTTTATTGTTTATCGGCTACCTGATTCTTGGGCCTAGAGGTCAGGCTTGCCCACCAGGCTAAAATTTGGCAAATCACCCCCTGTTTGTAAGTTTTGGTAGGTAGGTGATTCACTGAGCTTTAGCAGGGGACCCCATTCTGCTGACCCCATTCTGCTGTCTTTGGGTCTCCTTTGTGACTCAGTGATGACATCACCTAGAGAGAGGAGTCCTGGGAGGAACATCAACATGCAGCTCCAAAGTGGATCAGTGTCCCAATAGAGCCTACCTGTGACAGAAACAGGTAGAGAGCAGTGAAAGAGTGAACAATGAAGGACACTGACGGGTGGGGAGGATCCCATCTCTCAACCCCCCGATAACTACCAATGAAGTCTTTTCAGCTCCCCTCTTCTTTTTTATTTGTTTGTTTTTTAATAAAGTTTTTGTAAGTAATAAACTTCCGTTATTATAGTTCAATAGAACTCCCTTGTGCTTTATGTAAAGATTTGGAAATAAATACTCTTACCTTTCATTCTAAACTTTATCCTTTCAAACTATTAAAATAAAAGAATGTTGTCAGTAAAAATGTTAATGTTACTCATGTATTCATACTTAAAGATATCTAAAGCCGTTTGGACTGGGATGTTCAAATTATTCTCACCATTTACACTACAATCAACAATCACATCTAGCAGACTACATTAACAGTTCACAAACCATATATATATATATATAATAATAATAATATAATAATAGCATGATTTTGTATAGCGCTGCTAGTTATACGTAGCGCTTTACAGAGACATTTTGCAGGCACAGGTCCCTGCCCCGTGGAGCTTACGATCTATGATTTTGGTGTCTGAGGCACAGGGAGATAAAATTACTTGCCCAAGGTCACAAGGAGCCGACACCAGGAATTGAACCAGGCTCCCCTGCTTCAAACTCTCAGTGCCAGTCAGTGTCTTTTACTCACTGAGCCACTCCCTCTCCAATCATACAGAAAACGATTACTTTAAGTTATTGCTGCTAAAGGTGGTTCTACAAGCTAAGGTGTAAGGTATACTTAGTTTTTCACACATGGCTCCTCCATTTTGACTATATATTGTTATACAATATATATATATATATATATATATATATATATATATATATATATATATATATATATATATATATATATATATATATATATATATATACATACAGTTGTGTGAAAAAGAAAGTACACCCTCTTTGAATTCTATGGTTAACATATCAGGACATAATAACAATCATCTGTTCCTTAGCAAGTCTTAAAATTAGGTAAATGCAACCTCAGATGATCAGATGAACAACAACACATGACATATTACACTGTGTCATGATTTATTTAACAAAAATAAAGTCAAAATGGAGGAGCCATGTGTGAAAAACTAAGTATACCTTATACCTTAGCTTGTAGAACCACCTTTAGCAACAATAACTTAAAGTAATCGTTTTCTGTATGATTTTATCAGTCTCTCACATCGTTGTGTAGGAATTTTGGCCCACTCTTATTTACAATATTGCTTCAGTTCATTGAGGTTTGTGGGCATTTGTTTATGCACAGCTCTCTTAAAGTCCAGCCATAGCATTTCATCGGGTTAAGGTCTGAACTTTGACTGGGCCATTGCAACACATTGATTCTTTAATTTTTCAGCCATTCTGTTGTAGATTTGCTGGTGTGCTTGGGATCATTGTCCTGTTGCATGACCCAATTTCGGCCAAGCTCTAGCTGTTGGACAGATGGCCTCACATTTTACTCTAGAATACTTTGGTATACAGAGGAGTTCATGGTCGACTGAATGACTGCAATGTTTCCAGGTCCTGTGGCTGCAAAACAAGCCCAAATCATCACCCCTCACCACCGTGCTTGACAGTTGGTATGAGGTGTTTATGCTAATATGTTGTGTTTGGTTTTCGCCAAACGTGGCGCTGTGCATTAAGGTCAAACATCTCCACTTTGGTCTCATCTGTCCAAAGGACATTGTTCCAGAAGTCTTGTGGTTTGTTCAGATGCAACTTTGCAAACCTAAGACGTGCTGCCATGTTCTTTTTAGAGAGGAGGCTTTGTCCTGGCAACCCATTCAAGCAAACCATACTTGTTCAGTCTTTTTCTAATTGTACAGTCATTAACTTTAACATTTAACATGTTAACCTCAGTTAAGAGTCCTGTAGAGTCCTGTAGAGTCTGAGATGTAACTCTTGGTTTTTTTTGCAATTTCTCTGAGCATTGCATGGTCTGAACTTGGGGTGAATTTGCTGGGACATCCACTCCTGGGAAGATTGGCAACTGTCTTGAATGTTTTCCACTTTTGAATAATCTTTCTCACTGTAGAATGATGGGCTTTCAATTGTTTGGAAATGGCCTTATAACCCATTCCAGATTGATGGGCAGCAACAATTGCTTCTCTAAGATCATTGCTGATGTCTTTCCTCCTTGGCATTGTGTTAACACACACCTGAATGCTCCATACCAGCAAACTGCTAAAACTTTGGGTTTTATAGAGGCGGTCACACTTGCTGATGATTAATTAATCAAGGGCATTTGATTAGCAGCACCTGTCTGCCACTTAGAATCTTAATTCCTATGGAAGCAGTAAGGGTGTACATAGTTTTTCACACATAGCTTCTCCATTTTGGCTTTGTTTTTGTTAAATAAATCATGACACGATGTACAGTAATATGTCATGTGTTGTTGTTTATCTGAGGTTGTATTTACTAATTTTAAGACCTGCTAAGGACAATGATTGTTATTATCTCCTGATATGTAAAACTATAGAATTCAAAGAGGGTGTACTTTCTTTTTCACACAACTGTATATATATATATATATATATATATATATTTTAATATACCTACTTTATAGGACTGTCATCAAATAAGCTTGGCTTGCATTGAAGGATTTAAGAAAAACAATTGTGCAGCAAACTAACATTGCACACCTTTGGGGTTTGGTCATTAAACTGATGGTTATGACCAAGCCATTATTGTATGGGATCCCTTATTGAAGTCAATGGGTGTTTCCATTTAATAGTGCACAGATCAGCCCTATCACATTTTAATTAATAATCTCCCATTGTCTCAGTTGTTTTCCTATATGTCACTCTGGCATAATTCAACGTTTAAATAGCTGTATTGGTCCTAGTGAAGGAGCCCATGATGTTTTGAAAGTTCTGTAAACTATAATTTTATGAATGAAAAACTATTGGTTGTCCATTAAAGGTATCACTATGTACAACAAACTTGTCTTCTGACAGCATATATATAATTTTTAGGATTTTGAAAAAATGCATCTCACTTTTAACTAGAAATGGGCAAATTTTGGGGACGGATTTGTATCCGCAGTGTAATGGCCGGTTCCTTTAGTCCATGTATTATAGTGGATAAATCTCAAAAAGGGCGATTCACGGTTTGAGTTTTTTTTTATTATTACCAATACACCACGGATTCCGCAATCCGTTGACATATTTGTAGAATCCAATCCACAGATTCTTAAGAATCCGCCAATGGATTTCTGAATCCATTGATTGGATTCTACAAATCTGTCAAAAGATTGTATCCAATGGCGGATTTTGATGAATCTCCATGGATTCAAACCAACCAAATCTATAAGCGGATTTTACACTGCAAAATGGATTTTGGGGGATAGATAATGTGTAAAGTGAGTGTTAGTGTGTTAATGAGTGTTATTTTCGAGTGTTGTGAGTGTTGTATTGAGTAGAGATGGGTGAACCAAAATCCAATCGGCATATTTTCGGCAGAATTTTAGGCAAAATCTGATTTGCTCACTTAAATCTACACATGTAAACCTGCAGGTATATGGGGCAAAATTCAGATGAAGTCTTCAGAATCTTGCATAAACTTCCATTCATGCAGATTTTATATTTTTTAATCTGCTTGCATTCTCTTTGTCCCTCCCTCTTCCTGACTATTATTTTTCTCACACTTGTGATTTTGATGAAAGGGAGAGTGCTAGTGGCAGGGTTAGGGTGTGGGTAGGCAGGGTTGGAGCTTTAGGGAGGGAATAGGGACAGGCAGGCACAGGAGCCAGGCAGCAGGTAGGGCTAGTAGCATCCACAGACACAGATATATAAGAGGGAGAGTTTATTTTTATTTATTTATTATGGAGATTAGAGACAGGGAAGGAGGGGCTCTGCTTGTGCCCCTCCATTGTGGCTGAGGAGGGATTTTTCAGGCTTTGTTAGCAGTGCAGATAATGTAGAGTAGCAAGGGCAGAAGAAGATGTACCAGTTGTTTTAACTGTTACCAGCCATAGGAGTAGCTTATTTTTAAGACTTTAACATGATTGGTTTGCAAAGCCATCAATTGATACAAACATCTGCTTGGTCATTAAGATCAGTCAGAAAAGAAAAGGCTCAAAACTGAAATCAAAATAAGCCAGAAACCAGTGCTACTGCCACATGAAAAAAAACTATGCACTATAAAATAAGTGTAATTTAAAAGAAACCTGATGGGAAATTATTAACAGAGCACTCTGCTAAAGGTCCACTGAAAGATGAATGTGAGTACCTGCCCAACGACCACACCATGGGTAAATTCTGCTCGGATATGGGAGCTATTGTTCCTGGACTTTGGGAGCCAAAAAAATCAAGATGAGGAAGATGCACAAGTTGGAGGAGATGGCATCCTTGATTTCCTGGAGGAACCCTGATGTGGAACCCCGGGGGTAAGCAGGCCCTCACGATGCATTCATAGTCCAGGAAATACCCGACTCCGGTTGTGCGTGCCTGGAAAATCCTGGGGGAGTCCAACATCTATGATGTAGAGCCTCACTGGAATAGAAACAGGTGTATCTGCCCAAATCCAATTCCCAGTTTTTCTTGCATTTTTCCCCCAAAATACATTTCGCAGTGTAAAATCTGCAAACTGATTTGGTTGGTTTTAATCCACACGGTTTCATCAACCATTGGATATAATCTATAAATAGATTTGTAGAATCCAATCCGCGGATTAAGCAACTCAATGGCTGTGACGGTAGGGGTAGTCAGTCTGCATAATAAAGGTTAAGCCTGACTGGTTACCCCTGAAAACCGTGGGTCCCTGGCAGCTAAGTAGCACCATAAGCCAGGAGCCATGTACTGTAACATGTAAAAGTTAAAGTGTCCCTTGCTTTTCCACTTATAATGGTCCCCTTGCTCCAGATTCCTGAAACTTCTGGAAGGTAAGTCTTAGTGGCATATTTGGGTAAAAATGCAATTATTTTGTTTGCAGGAGTTTGGGGGCCAAAGTTACCGGTATTCCCCTAATTCTCCCTGGCATGCAGGCATGATTTGTCGGTACTCGGGTTAAATTACACTGGGGCTACCCAGTGTCCCCCAGAGTCCTGGTTTTCGAGTCCAGATATCCCCGATCCATTTCCCTCACAGGTATGGGTCTCCCAATTCATCTTATGTATTAAAATATGTTTTATGATGTTTGGTGCATTTACTATAAATGTCTATGCAGTCAGCCAGGGCATCCACATAGGTGCCGGGGTGTCTGGATAGACATCGGAGTTCAAAGGAGGGAGGATGTCCAAAGGTGACAAAACCATTTGGTGGGCAAGGAAGGGAAGGAAGTGCCAGTTCCGGGGAACAAAGGGTACCCTGTGGGGACACCTTTTTAGTCTCCAGACCTGGTGTAGCATGCCCAGTGGGTGGCAATGAGTTAGTGTAAGGATCCGAGCTGCGGGTACACCCGCTTCCAGTGCCTCCTTACCTTATCTTTGTGCTGCCAAGGCTTCCCGGCGGCGTGCCTCACTCCTCGCGGCTCTCCCCACGGTCGCTCCCGCACTTCCGGGTCGCGCGCGTCACCCCTACGGGCGCGTGCGGACCCTGGCTGCCATTTACTGGCGCTGAGCGCCTGACTCTGCCTCCTCAGGTGCAGCATGCACCTCACATGCTCCCATGCCCCTGCTCCATCAGGCCCGCCTCCTAGTCCCTTCTCTCCTATCAGGTCCTTCTCAGGGCCACTCCTCTGCTCCTCCCTGTGCTCTGATTGGCCCCAGCTTCTCATCACTTCTCCCCTATCAGGTCCTCCCTCGGGCCGCTCCTCCATTCCACCCCTTCCTCTGATAGGTCCCAGCCCCCTATTTAGTCTCCCCTCACCATTTCCTCCTTGCTTTGCATAGCTTCTGTACCTTGGTGCTGTCTGCTTTTGCCTGGCCCCTTTTGTCTTTCAGTTCCTGTTCCTGTCCCTGGATTTCTGCTGACCTCCCTGGATCTTGACCTTTGGCTTTGGACTTCGATTACGCTGCTCTCTGGAACCCCTTGGATTTGGCTTTCGAAAATTACTACCCTGCAGACTTCTATATCCCCTGGATACGGCTTATGGACACTCTACTACGCTGCCCTCTCCACTCAACGACCCAGGCTTATGGACACTCTACTACGCTGCTCTCTCCATCCCACGACCATTGGCTTACGAACTTTACCTTCCTACGCTGGAGTAGTCAAGTACGGTACCCTTTCAGTTTTGTTACCTGGACACCCTACACTACTTCCACACTCCGGCCATGCCCCGTTTACTGCTAGGTGTGTGGTATTACTCCTTTCCACCTCAGTCCTGGGGTCTCGTCTGGCTTGTGGGCAGGCCGAGCGTTACATTATGCAGAGCCCATCAGACCCAGACCCCCCTGAAGTGGAAGATACCCTAACCACTATCTCCAAACACTTTGCCTTCTTTGACAACCAGGTCACCGCTCTTAATCAACAGGTTGCTACCTTAACCGCCCAGATTCCCCTGGTTAATGTCTCCAGTTCAATTATCCCTCCCACTGTCTCCCGTGAAGGAACAGGGTTTTCGAAGTTGCGCATCCCTACGCCCAGTACATACACGGGGATCCGCTTGCATGCCATGGGTTCTTAAATCAGTGCGAGATACAATTTGAACTGTCACCCTCTCGCTTCCCCACGGATCGTACCAAGGTAGCTTATGTTTTTTCTCTTCTCACCGGGGACGCTCTGGCCTGGGCTTCACCAATCTGGGAGATGAAACCTGAAATCACTTCCAACTTCCCTAACTTTAAAAGAGAATTTCGTTTAGTCTTCGACACCCCTGGATGTAGTGATATGGCTGCTTCTTCCTTGTTCCACATTTTGCAGGGTCGGAGATCAGTGGCACGTTACGCTCTGGAGTTCCGGACTATCACGGCTGAGACTGATTGGAATGATGCGGCACTTTCTGCGGCTTTCTGGGAGGGACTTTCATAATCCTTAAAGGACGAGCTGGCGGCTCGTGAAATGCCATCCTCACTGGAGGCCCTAATCGCTTTGTGCATCAGGGTGGATCAAAGAATTCTGGAGAGGCGGACTGAACGTCAACGTCCTCGTACTTCTGTTTCCATGTCTTCTAATTCAAGGTCTCCTGCTCTTTTTCTACCAGCATTGGACGCTCTGGAACCCATGCAACTGGGCAGTCATCAACTTCCTTCTATGGAACGACTACGTCGGAGAAACGAGGGCCTGTGCTTCTATTGTGGATCTCCTGGGCACATCCTGCCGCATTGTCCCTTGAGGCCGGGAAACGCCAACGCCCAGTGAGGTATGAGGGAATCTCACTGGGTACCATCTCTTCTTTTCCCTCTCCCGCACAGGGTCTTCCCAAATGCATATTACTGCCTGTCCTCCTTAAGTACGCCAGCATTCAAACCCCCGCTCTGGCCTTCCTTGATTCTGGATCCGGAGGGAATTTCATAAATCAGGCTTTTGCTATCCAGCACAACATTCCACTCCGGGAGAAGACCGTTCCGGTCGGATAGGAGGCTATCGATGGTCGACCCCTGCAGCCAGCCTTTATTTCTTTGGAGACATTACCCATTGAACTTTCTATGAATGATGGACATTTAGAACTCATTTCTTTTTATGTCATCCATTCCCCTTAGGTTCAAATCATCCTGGGCTTACCATGGCTGCAACTACACAATCCCATCATCGATTGGACTGCTGTTCAATGGAGATCCTCCCAGGTGGAATCGTCTTCTCCGTCCGCTGCGGTATTGGCCGTCTTGGAAACCTTTTCTCCGCAAGATGCCACCCTACCGGACGTCTATTTGAAGTTCCTGGATGTCTTCAGTAAGACCAAATCCGAGGAGCTTCCCCCTCATCGCCCTTTCGACTGCCCGATTGACTTAATTCCGGGTGCTCCTTTTCCCAAAGCCAGGTCATATCCATTATCTTTGGCTGAGACGGAGGCCATGTCCGAGTATATCACAGAAAACCTTCAAAAAGGCTTCATCCGGAAATCCACTTCTCCCGCCGGAGCAGGATTCTTTTTTGTAAAAAAATAAAGATGGGACGCTTCGCCCATGCATCGATTTCCGTGGCCTAAACAAGATTACCAGCAAGAATCGCTACCCTTTGCTTCTTATCCCGGAGCACTACGATAGGCTGCAAGGCGTGACAATTTTCTCTAAACTTGATCTACGGGGGGGCATATAACCTGATTCGCATCCGCAGTGGAGACGTGTGGAAGACCGCGTTCAACACACGCAGCGGTCACTATGAGTACCTGGTGATGCCGTTTGTTTTGTGCAATGCCCCTGCAGTCTTCCAAGACTTTATGAATGAGGTTTTTCGTGATCTTTTGAATTCCTTTGTGATTATCTACCTGGATGATATCCTTATTTTTTCGAAAACCCTTGAGGAACACATTCTCCATACCAAGATGGTGCTCTCTTGTTTATGGGCCAACAAGCTCTACGCCAAGATGGAGAAGTGTGTTTTTCACCAATCCTCATCTACCTTCCTGTGATACATTGTTTCGGATCAAGGATTCACCATGGATCCAGAGAAGCTCAATTCTGTTCTTGAATGGCCACAACCTAACTCTTTAAAGGCAATTCAGCATTTCCTCGGTTTCGCAAACTATTATAGGAAATGTATTGCTGGTTTTTCTACCTTGGTAGCACCCATTACGGCCCTTACCAAAAAAGGGGCTGATCCTTCCTCTTGGCCTTTGGAGGCCAGCCGGGCCTTCGCGTCTCTTAAAAGAGCCTTTGTCTCGACTCCCATTCTGTGACATCCCGTCCCCACCCTCCCCTTTACCTTGGAAGTTGACGCCTCCAACGTGGGAGCCGGTGCAGTTCTCTCTCAAAGAACCACCCTCGAAGATAAACTACACCCCTGTGGGTTTTTTTCTAAAAAAAATTCTTCAGCAGAAAGAAATTATGACGTGGGGAATACGGAGTTGTTAGCCATCAAGATGGCATTACAAGAGTGGAGACATCTTCTGGAAGGAACTAAGGTACACATTCTGATCCTGAGAGACCACAACAATCTTTCTTACATTGAAGGTGCTCGTTGTCTTGGGCCCCGTCAAGCTCGTTGGGCGTTGTTCTTCTCAAGGTTTAACTTGATCATCTCATATTCCTGGGACAAAGAATATCAAAGCGGATGCTTTGTCCCGTCAGTTTATCACTGAGGAGAAGTCACAGGAAGCCCCGGAGAGTATTCTGTCCCCCCATTTGTTTATCTCTGCCACCTCCTTTGACATACTGGCTAAGATTTTGGAGTTTCAAGCCCAGGTCCCCGAAGGGCTAGAAGTCCCTGATGGTCGTCTATACGCAGCCCCACGTTTTCATCTCAAAATTCTTGAATGGGGTCATTCCTCCAGATCTGCAGGCCATCCAGGGTTTAAGAAGACTACTGATCTGATTCGGCGAACCTTCTGGTGGCCCAATGTTAAAGGACATTAGAGCTTTCACCTCCTCTTGCCCAGTCTGCGTACAAAATAAATCTGTCCGTCAAAAGCCTTCAGGTCTTCTACAACCCCTCCCGGTCCCGGACTGTCCTTGGAGTCACATTGCTATGGACTTCATCGTGGATCTTCCCCCGTCTAATGGTATGACTACTATTCTTGTAATTGTTGACAGATTCTCCAAGCAAGCTCATTTTGTTCCCCTCAAGGGTCTACCCAATTCCAGTACCTTGGCGGATATTTTTGGAAAATAAATTTTCCGTATTCATGGCGTCCCGTGGTCCATTGTCTCGGATCGTGGTACTCAATTTGTTTCTAAATTCTGGCGTGCATTTTCCCAGAGGTTGGGCATTACCCTTCATTTTTCCTCAGGCTACCACCCCCAAACGAATGGGCAGACTGAATGCATGAACCAGTCCCTCGAACAGTATTTGTTTTTCTTCCGATTCTCAGAATAATTTATCCACTTCTGTAGGCAGAATTTGCAATTAACTCTCTCAAGAATGAGTCTACTCAAGAATCACAGTTTTTTGTAAACTACGGATTTCATCCTACCCGTCTTCCCATGCATTCTCCCTGGTCCGGAGTTCCTGCAGCAGATTATAGGGTATCCACCTTACAGGGGTCATGGAGGAGGATTCAAACAGTTTTACAGGAGTCCGTGCTAAGACAGAAGAGACAAGAAGATAGGCTTCGTTGGGAGGCCCATAAGTTTGCACCTGGAGAGAAGGTCTGGCTTTCTTCTAAAAATATCAAACTGAAGGCCCCAACCTCTAAACTGTCTCCAAGGTTTATGGGTCCTTTATCTATTCTGAGACAAATTAATCCTGTGGCCTATCAGCTTTGCTTACCCCCCTCTATGAAGATTTCACTGTCTTCAATGTTTCACTCTTGAAACCGTTTATCCAAGGCAAACGATTCGCTCATCCTTCTCTTCGGCCTCCTTCCCCCATTGTACCAGGACAACAGGAGTTCGAAATCCAGTCCATCATTGACTCTCACATCTCAAGAGGCAAGCTCCAATTTTTGGTCCACTGGAAGGGATACGGACCTCAGGATCGTTCTTGGGTCTCGCATACAGATCTTCACGCCCCGGCTCTACTCAAACGATTTCACCAAAAATTTCCCCTCAGACCTTGGATGGTTTGTCCGGAATCCGACCCTCAAGGCGGGGTTACTGTAAGGATCCACGCTGCGGGTACACCTGCTTCCAGCACCTCCTTACCTTATCTCCATGCTGCCCAGGCTCCACGGCGGCGTGCCTCACTCCTCGCGGCTTTCCCCATGGCCGCTCCCGCACTTCCGGGTCGCTCGCGTCACCCCTGGGGGCGTGCGCGTACCCAGGCTGCCATTTACTGGTGCCAAGCACCTGACTCCGCCTCCTCATGTGCAGCATGCACTTCACATGCTCCCCTGCCCCTGCTCCATCAGGCCCGCCTCCCAGTCCCTTCTCTCCTATCAGGTCCTTCTCCGGGCCACTCCTCTGCTCCTCCCTGTGCTCTGATTGGCCCCAGCTCCTCATCACTTCTCCCCTATCAGGTCCTCCCTCGGGCCGCTCCTCCGTTCCACCCTTTCCTCTGATAGGTCCAAGCCCCCTATTTAGTCTCCCCTCACCATTTCCTCCTTGATCTGCATAGCTTCTGTACCTTGGTGCTGTCTGCTGTTGCCTGGCCCCTTTTGTCTTTCAGTTCCTGTTCCTGTCCCTGGATTTCTGCTGACCTCCCTGGATCTTGACCTTTGGCTTTGGACTTCGATTACGCTGCTCTCTGGAACCCCTTGGATTTGGCTTTGGACATTACTACCCTGCAGACTTCTATATCCCCTGGATACGGCTTACGGACACTCTACTACGCTGCCCTCTCCACTCCATGACCCAGGCTTATGGACACTCTACTACGCTGCTCTCTCCATCCCATGACCATTGGCTTACGGACTTTACCTTCCTATGCTGGAGTAGTCAAGTATGGTACCCTTTCTATTTTTGTTACCGGGGCCACCTACTGTACGCTACTTCCACACTCCGGCCGTGCCCCCGTTTACTGCTAGGTGTGTGGTATTAATCCTTTCCACCTCAGTCCCGGGGTCTCGTCTGGCTTGTGGGCAGGCCGAGCGTTACAGTTAGCCAGGGGAGATACAGCTCGTAGGCGCATTTCCATTGGCTAATTCGTATGTCCCACCCACCATGCTGCTGAACATAGAACAGTGTAAGGAGTTGGCTGAGATAGAGAAACAGACGATCTTGTGGCTTGAGTCATTGAAGCTTGGGCAGGTTTTTCAAAAGTTGCTCTGTTACAAATAGCAGACCTACCCGCTTAATTTTTGGAGCTAAGAAAGCCTGCCCTGTCAGACGCGAGGTCCAAGTTCTCATTTTAGAACATAGCGGTCGCGGCAAGGGTTTCTAGCTGAAAAGAGGACCAGGAAGTCGGGAGGGATTTCCCAGTCTGGGTAAGCCTTACGTAGCAGGCGCCCCTATTTGAGGCTAGTTTTCACCCCCAGACCCCCAGTAAGAATTTATTTCATCTGTATTTTGTGTCTTCATTCCATTCCACTACCTTGTTTTTCCTAGTGAATGATCCAAGTTAAAATGTCTTATAAGTCCTGGTCTCCTGTGACAATGGTAGATTCTTAAAATTCTCCAATGGATTTCTGAATCCGCGGACTGGATTCTACAAATACATCAACAGATTGCGAAATCCATTGAGTGTATTGGTAATAATACAAACTCCGCAAACCGTGAATTACCCTTTAAGAGATTGATTCACTGTAAACCGCAAACCAAAGGATCCAGCCGATCCGCTGCAGATACAAATCTGCCCCAAAAAATTGCCCATCTCTAGTCAGGAGGTACATCCCAACAGCCACTCCCTGCCTAGACTTGGAGACCATGGTCCTTGCCTTGAGTGTTTCTCCATAGTATGCAGGCAGCAGGGAGAGGTAACTCGCAAACCTGTTAGGCTTGATGAGAAACAGTTGCCGGTGAACCAGTTAATGAACCATATTGCCCATCTGGTGAAGGAAGATGGATGCCAGCTGAAACCACAGTGGAGAAGTGTCGGCATAAAGGCATCTCTACAGATATTTGAGGCAGAAGGTGTGCCCCTGAGTGTGTACACAAACATGACTCCTTGTCTTCCCTCTTCTAGAAGGAGACACACAGCCCTTGCAGAGACCAAATGCTTTCCCCTTCAGAGAAAGTCCAGCAACTTTCTCTGGAATCTGTAGGAAAATGTCAGAAGTTTGTCTCAGGAGGATCAGCCGGTACCTGAGCTGAAAGTTCTGCCTCAGAGGGAAAGCCTTTTTTGAAAGACCCTTCCACAATTTCAGACAAGTGGATCTAGTGTGGTCCAATTGTCTGGAACCGGTGCTCTCAGCAGCAGACCAATAGACTCCCATATACTTTATGGCATCTGTCACAGGAGACCAGGCAAAATACATAAGAAATACACTCTGACTGTGGGTCTGGGCTACAAAGCTAACCTTTCCTAGATTCTGGGCACTCTAAAACAGAATTTCACCTTGATCGGGACTTAGCACCAAACATCCTAGAACTAAAATTGGCTGGAAATTCCAGCCATGACCACTACATTCGTTTTTGAGAACTTGGTCCCAAAAAGCTGGACTTAGAATTTGCGAATGGATTGGCTGAGAGATTCTTATAGTATTTTGGAACTCATTCAGAAAATACTACAGCCAATCCCAGCATGGGAACTTTCTCACCAGCCAATCAGAGTGATGCTAGCCTTGTGAAGCCGGGCAAGAGGGACTTCTGAATCAGCCAAGAGCATGCACATGTTTGCCACCTTAGCCACCTGCTATTCAGAAGCCACCCATTGGGTTAGGCTCCTCACAAGTTGGTAGCCCAGTGGCCTGTCGGAACATTGGATCTGAAAGTCCCAGCTCATAATACTGTGCACAAATCATATATGTATTTTAAAAACACTCTGTTAATAAAATGTACATTTTAAACTATTCTATGTCTTCTGGTATGGGAAATAGAATAAAAAGCTGCACTTTATTTCTTACTAGCCATATTCCCCATACACGATAAAATATACTTAGACTTTTAAAACTCCTCACAACTGTATCAATGGTTGGAGCACCTCAGAACTCCTATACAGGTTCTGGGTGACCTGGGCATTAACTGGGTATTCCCCTTAACATAGGGACCCGTTGACAAGTTTAGGGACACCTCACATCCCTATGCCCCATTTACCTTTCTGGTCGGTGCTGAAGCAGTGAATCTTAGTGGTGAGTCGCTCAAGCGTTTTCAAGGGGAGATTTTGCCGGATCAATGTGCCTATATGTATCCGGGAATCTGACCTGATTCCCGGGTACATTTTTGGGGTATCCAAGAACTCTGGACCCTGACTAACTAGGCACATTCTGACATTTTTTTCTCCACACAACCCCCCTTGAAATTCATAGACCAGCAATTTCTGCTTGCTGGCACTCCTGGAAAGGTAAAAACACATACAATCTTTATTGTCGCATAATTACGTTTGATGTATAAACAGTTTCTGAGCTCAAGAGCGGACACCCTTGAACACCAACACATGAATCAGGGGTGACAAACAGGCTAAAACCTTTATTTGATAGCCCGGTTATCCCCCTACTGTCACAGCATCCTCCTCCCAAGAAATGTTATAGCACATGGGAGGTAAGGAGTAGAAATGGGTGAAACTGTCAAAATTGGGTTCCCGAAATCTGTTCCGCATATCAAAATCGATGATAAAAGGAACACAGGGCACAACGGATTTAGAATATCCAAACTCATTTATTGAGCCAACACACCGTTTCGACCGTAATGGTCTTTATCAAGTGACATAGTGGCCAATATTGTCAATTTTAAAACCAACACAGATTTCAAACATATTTCAATCTGAAATATTCACAGGAGTGACATTACCACAGCCACATATAAATATTGATGACTTTTCAAATGTAAACATTCTATAACTTCTCTGCCACTAACTCTCCTTTAGCTAATGAAAAGTTTAAAAACAAAACTGCACACAGTTGCAAATTACTGTCAGTTTCAACTTGGGCTGCAAGTACATTTTATTATGCTTATACTGAAACCCACTAATACTGATACCAACCATAATCTTTTTCTTCTTGTATCACTTTTCTCGACTCTTTAGCACTTCTCAATTCGCTAAACTTTACAATGCTTCATGTTTCTGTATTTGCTATTTGCTGCAGTTGCTGTATTCTTAGCCTCTCTGGTTCTCTGTCTCTCTGTCCATTAACGGCATACGTCAGATGGCACATGGCACACAGTACATTTCTGAATTGTGTCCTTGTACTTTATGCCAACATCACACGTGTTTCAATACAAGATAAAATGTAGAAATGTCTCACTTTAAACACTGCCTTTCTTGTTTAATGACCTTGTACTTTTCATCAGAAGTACTGTAGCACACAACTAAACTCAAAATACTATGCATTAAGCAAATTTGTCTCAGTCCGTTTGTACATGGCATGGAACATTGCATTTACTACATGTACTGTACAGTATATGCAAACCTGACTGCAGTTTTCATTATATGGTCAATGATGTACAGCTCTTTCAGGTAATTACTAAAGCTTTATAGAAAATTGTGAATGCAACTTACAGCATTTTTTAGTTTTTGATTTTCTTCCTCCTAAATGGAAAATACAGTACAATATGGTCAGTAAAAATACTGTCATAAAGGCTACAAACTTTAATAAAACTTTTTTTTAAACTTTGGCTAAGATTTATGTCCATCCTGAGGGATTAAAAAAGAAAAATAAGTTATAATAGATGTTTTTTAGGTGTGTTAGATGGTGTCCCCTGGTGGTGGGAGTTGGTTTTATTGTAACACCTCCTTTGTCATAGGGGTTACTAAAGTGTTGCTATACAATGTCTTACTAGCCTCTTTTATATGCAAAAGCAGAGGGAGGGGAGGTTAGGCATTGTACAGTACCTTTACAACCCATAGTGGCTAGCTACACATGGGTTGCCCATGATAAACTGGCCACTTGGATCACTAAATGGTTTTTAATAATATATGTAGGTTTAGATTATCTTATTTATTTGTAGGGTTTCATGTGCATGTTAACCCACCTGGTGTCTAAAGGCATTCCTTGGCAAAGTATTAGAAGCCTCAAACATCAAACAGTTCATTTTGTTCCATAGGATTTTGTAAAAAAAAAAACTATTATAATACCTTATGATAGAAAAAAGTAAAATTTGTGTGTTAAATTGTGTTTATTTATTAAATTAAATTGCAATGATATTATTATTTTTTAAATCAATTTTTATAATCATGGTGCAATATCTACACCTTTAAATGATTGAAACATAAAATGACATGTCCGACAACATAAACTTATAAAGTGCGTACTTACAAGGTTATAGTTAGTGTAGCCCCCTTTCCCTATGCCTATGGGAACTAGGCAGGCTGCTGTACCTATTTGTTCACAGAAGGCCTAAGCCTCCGCCTCTGGGAGCCAAAGGTGAGCTCTTTCTCCTTGCATGCATGCCTCCACCTCTGAGGGTTCCCAGCGTTGGCGGGATTAACCCTCATAGGAACCGATATACAGTACAGGAGGGCCCCGGGCATGTGGCGGGTTCTGTTCTAAAGGCTCGCTGCAAAGCAAAAATCGCCGGAAAGCGGAACCGTCGATTTTCAGTATGTGAGCATACGCAGACCAGCAATGCGCCGTTTATACGCATGCGCAACCTTGGCAAACCCGCCCATTTTGCGCATGCGTGACCCTGGCCCAGCCTGTTCTGCACATGCGTGACCTTGAACCGGCCCATTCTGTGCATGCGTGACATTAGACTGGCCCGTTCTGCGCATATGCAGACATGGCTGCCCCCTTCTCGGTGCCGCCGTATCGGTGGATCGCCGAAAAGCAGGGCGTCAAGAAGCGGGGCCTTGCTGTAATGTAATACACCATACAACGTATATAACTAAGGTTTACTGTCATCACATACTAGCACAGATAACATATAATAACTGTACCCACAGTATGAACCCACTGCCCCAACATTTGGTGGATCCCCCAAAGTACTGAGGGTTCTGTGGCACCAATAACCCTAGCGTCCTGTCCCAGCAATTCCCACCCAAATGTGAGGTAGCGCTGCCCCCTGTGGATGTAGGTGCACGCTGGGTACCTACCTTTATACTTCAGAACCCAGGTGCTGCTTGTCGCGATGGATTGGAGCAGGTCCCACAAAGCAGGGCCTCCAACACAATCCCCTCTCTCCTTAGGGTCCTGTTCCTCCTCATGAGGTGAGCTTCAGCCGGAGGGTCTCACCCGAATGTTCTGGGGTACTGTGACCTGATCCCAGGTCGCAGAGCACCGTTTGGCCATCCGGTCACCAGTGCAGAAATATCAGTAAGGGGAAGAGTCACGATCTGTGGCCTTCCCTGCAACACTCCTCTACTATGGCTAAGGGCCTAACTGGGGCCTAGGGGGCAAGATCTAGGCCTAGGCCAGGAAGCACTGCTCCCTGGACACTACCTTCTTCTTTGCCTTCTCCGTCCAGACTGACACGCACGCTCCCTGCATGCGGAGGATATCCTGTCTGTCCCTCCTGCGCGAAATTAGCTGGGGCAACCCCACGTGGGTAGTCCCTCCCTGGGATATGTAGTCCCACAGCTGCATGTGTGCAGCTAACCAAAGATGGCCACCACACTCCTTACTCTGTGCATGCGAGCCTCACAAAATGGCTGCCCCACCTCCCGATCACACAGAGCACAGTGGAAATAAACAGCTCCCCCACACCAGAGGCAGGGTAGAGGAACTCGGCTACATCCTCCCCCTGATGGAGACCTCAACGTCCCCACTTGAGAACACATATACAACTTTAATAAAATGAAAAATACAGTTCATCATTCAACTTAACTTGTACAATACATCTAAACCAAATTGAACAGTTCAGTGAGCATGGTCATTATGTTAGGATGCGTTGTTCTCGATACACTCGGTGCACCCGGTGCTTACCCCAACTCATGTTTGGGACCCCCATTCCTCCTGTCAACCGTGACGCTCTTCTTCCTCCTCCAGTGACCCACCGCCATGCTATGGTCGTGCGCGCATCGCGCGTGGAGATAAATACGCATCCCTCCAGTCCCGCCTTCAGACTCCGCCTACACAGCGATGTCATTGGTGTGCAGCGCACACATGCGGTGCGCGATCAGCACGCGCACAATTTGCGTCATCCGGCGTCATCAAGGAATCCTTCCCACACCTATATCCTGCATCCCTTCAGCCTATCACGCCATGTCTTACTTACACGCCTCCTCCAGCCTGTTCCTCATTGGTACCTCTCTCCTATATGTGCTTAGCTGGCCCTCTGGCAAATCGGCTGAGCATAAATCTTCCTTTGTGCGAAGTGTTCACTGCTACCATTGCCTCCACAGTCTTGTACGGTTCCTAACTTCTCTGTTCCTGACCCTGGCTATTCTTCTGGACTCCGCTCTTCTACGCTCCTGACCCCGGCTACCAACGACAATCCGCACCTCTCCAATCCCGACCTCGGTAAGGTACCATCACGATCCGCACCTCTCCAACCCCATCCTTCGGCAAGTATCTCTGACTATCCATACCTCTCCAACCCCAACCCTGCTACCTCAACCATTCTACACTCCAGACGCACCCAACCGGCTGTGGGTTGGTGTTTATATATATCCCCACTTTGGCCTCGCGGTCACACCTTGTTTATATTGAGCACTCCATTACACATTACAGAGGCAAACCTGCTCCGAGGCAGCTGCTGAGACTCATAGTGTGGTGCCCCTAACGAATCATACGCCATTCTTGTTGGAGGGCGTTTCACTCTTTGACTCCATCGAGTCTCTTCTCTGACGTCTTCTTGGGTGGAGAGGCTACCATTGGCTTGAGGCCTTGGCCTCTCGTAAAGTGTGAATCTTCAGCTACATAATCTCAAGTAGCAATGAAACTCAGACTCCTTTGGTCGAGTGGTCGGCTTATTGAAGCCGCTGGGAAGGGTATATGAAGGCCAGGCCCATTACTCGCTACTTCTTCTGTTGGTACCCACCAGTCTCCATTTGTGGTGGCAGAGGTTCCTTCCAAAGGATCCTAATTATTTTCCGTTACAGTATCCGGGATTTCGCTGGACTCCTCCTGTTCACTTGCCGGCATTATTGAGGATGGTTCAGGTTCATTTTCCCCCACTTGAAAAATAGGTAGCAATTGATTCTGATGCCAGACCCTTACCCTTCCTTCTGAATCTTGGATGCAACATACAGGGAGGCCCGGCATCTGCGACTGAACCTCGAAGGGAAATTCTCGCCAGCGGTCCGCTAATTTATGCTTTCCTGGTATTCCTAAATTGTGCAGGAGAACTGTGTCTCCGGGCCGAAGATCCTGATGGTGTACTTTATGGTCATACCTCCCTTTGTTATTCTCGTTAAGCTTGGCGGTGGCTTTTTCCGCCAACTGATATGCTCTACGGAGGTTATCCTGGAGCCTTTGCACATATTTGTAGTGCATCATGTTTAGTACACCATCGATGGATACTCGGAGACGAATGTCCACAGGTAGTCACGCTTCTCTGCTGAACATCATAAAATAGGGTGTGTACCTAGTGGATTCATGCCTGGTGCAATTTTAGGTATGTACTAATGGCTCGCCATGCTTGCTCCATCTGGCCTTCTCGGAGACCTTCAGAGTGCATAGCATATCCAGAAGAGTTGGTTGAACCTTCCAGAAGGGCATCTCCTTCAGGGTGATAGGGAGTCGTTTGAGACTTCTCGATATTGAGTAGTTTTAGAAGTTCTTTGATTAACTTGCCCTCGAAGTCTCTCCCTTGATCTGAGTGCATCCGATTAGGTAACTCGCAATGGATAAAGTTCTTTGGCAACTGTGAGAGCTTTCTGGTCTTTGGTAGGGAACGCTTGAGCGTATCGGGTGTAATGGTCTGTTACTACGAGGATGTTTCCGATACCCTTTGAGTCTGCCTTGATAGAGAGGAAATCCATGCAGATTAGGACCATGGGACCAACGCTCTTTAAGTGGCCTATTGGGGCTGCGCGCGTTGGCTGTGTTTTTCGCTGTATTTACCGCAGACACCTCAGGCAAAAGCGCTGCACTGATTTCCACATCTTGGGCCAGAAGAATCTATCTCTTACTAGTCCAAATGTTTTGTCCACTCCCATGTGCCTGTGATCATTGTGCAGAAATCATAGGACATGGTACTGCAAGCTTCTGGGCAGGACAAGTTGTTTCCTATCGGAATGGTTGTGATAGGGGATAACCCGGTAGAAAAGGCCATGGTCCATGTGGAACTTGACCCATTCCCTCATGATGATGTTGTGTCAGTGGGAGCACACTTCACTAAGGAAGGATTGTTTTCTTGGATGGCCCGACATGGCTTTGGCCACTAAGTCTTGCTTCTGGTTTATCACTAATTCCTTCATTATGGTAGCTTGCGTGATGGACATGGGAAACACAGAAGAATTCTGCTGCCAGTGCTCAAGGGCCAACAAGCGTAGAATGTCTTATTCTTAGAACATAATGGCACACGTCTGCAGCATATAACTATCACTTTAAACAAGCGTATTAAGCGGACCCAGTGGAGCAAGCTGGGGAGAGGGGTAAGGTGAGGTGATGCTAAGAGTTGCTGACCATCCAGAGAACAGCCAGGCTGATGCTAAGTCACCCGCCATCCACTCTGCCAATGAAAATACCTGCTGTCACGCTGCTTGATCCGGTGTAACCAAAGAGATAAAGGTGAACCACCATTGAGTGAATGCCTGCAGTGATGTGTGTCCTGGGATCCACGTGCAACCAGCAAAGGTAACCGGAACAGCCAAGCGAGGAAGCGGTGCACTGAGGTAAGTAGAGAACCACACGCAGCTCTAACAAAAAACGACTAATTTATTGAAAAAAAGAGAACAAACATCATGAAGCTCAGAACCTCTTAGCTTCATGATGTTTGTTCTCTTTTTTTCAATAAATTAGTCGTTTTTGTTAGAGCTGCGTGTGGTTCTCTACTTACCTCAGTGCACCGCTTCCTCGTTTGGTTCTGCGTGATGGACATGCCTTCTGCATGGCAGTATGCTGCAAGAAGTGCCTTTGACTCACACCCCAATAAGTCCTCTACTCTGAGTTTGGAAAAGGCTAATTTGTCCTCCACGATAGCCGCTGAGGAGTACATGGCCGAATACCAGGGCCAGGAATTTCTACCCACGGGCGCTCGTCTGGCGTTGAACACAGTCCAGGCATTCTGGACAGAGCATCGGCTCCGATGTTCAATGGCCCTGGCTTGTACTTCAGCGTTAACTGATAGTTAGACAGGGCAGCCAAGCACCTGTGGGCGGTGACATATAACTTGTCGGAGGTCAAGATATATGTCAAAGGATTATTGTCGGTTTGCACTTCAAAACGAGACCCCGTAAAGATAATCGTGAAGCTTATCTACAATAGCCCACTTGAGCTCTAAGAATTCCAGTTTATGGACTAGGTAGTTCTGCTTGCTCACGGTTTAGCTACAACTCGCATACGCTACGGGTCCGAGGCATGCAGGTAATCTTTGGTGTATTACCGCTCCAAGCCTGTTAAAGCTGGCATCCACATGTAGGATGTACAGTTGCTCTGGGTCTGCATAGGCCAAGACAGGGGCTTCAGTGAGATTCTTCTTCAGCCCTGTGAAGGCCTCCTCACAGGCAGAAGTCCATTTGTCCCTGAACGGTGTTCGCTGGGTTGGTAGATCTTCAACAGATTGTTGAGGACTTTGGCCTTGCTTGAATACCCCCATTCGATAGTATCCGCAAAACCCCAGAAAAGATCGTAGCTCCATCACATTATCTGGTCTGGGCCAGTTCAGTATGCTTTGACCTTAGCGGGGTCGGTAGCCACTCCTTCTGTAGACACTATGTGGCACACATATGTGAGCGAAAGAGCAGCAGAAGCAACATTTGTCCAGGGACATCTTAAGATCTTAATTTCCCAGACAATCCAGAACCTTCAGAAAGTGTTCTTCAGGCTCTTTTAATGTTATCCCGAACACAATATCATCCAGATAGACCAGACATTCCCGGGGATTAAAATCACCAATAGTCTTGTTCATTCACCTCTGGAACATTGCAGGTACACCACAAATGCCTTGGGGCATCCGGGTGAACTGCCGGGTGAACTGCTAAAATCTGAGGGAGCAGACAAACGCTGTCTTCCCCTGGTCTTCAGGGCTCATAGGTAGTATCCAGACCTCAGGTCCAGCACGCTGAACAACTGACTGCCTGATAAGGCGCTGAGGATCTCTTCAATCCGCGGCAAGGTATATTGGTCCAGGACCATGCGTGCGGTAGTACACAAAAAGGCGCACAGATCTGTTCTTCTTCTGCACTACCACAATAGGAGAGGCATATGGGCTACGGGACTCCGTTACAATACCCACCATCTCCATCTCCTTCAGAATGTCCCTCACATCCTCCACATCTCTGGGAGCTATGCATATGGAACGTTCCCAAAATTGAGTGGTGTCATTCAATCGGATCGTCTATTGAGCCCTCTTGCTACAGCCCACATCCATCTCATTGGTGGAGAACACCTCCTGACGTTCTGCCAGCTTGTTGCCTAGCCGTTTCTTCCACTCCGTGGGCAAGGACGATTTCCCGAAGTTGAACTGCAATCCGGTAGGGGCTCTTGCACGGTAGCCACGTTTACACGAGTCAGGGATTCTATTTGAGTAACTGGGTATATCCGACCCAGTGTTTGACTGACGTCAAACTGTACAGGAAGAGGTAAGATGTTCAAGATTGTCACCTTGTACCACGAAGGAAGTGAAGACTTCTACTCCATCTTTGGCACCACCTTCAACCCTCTCTTGGCGTCCTCTTTGGGTGTGGTCTCTAGTGAAAAGTACCATTCGGCCTCGTCGCGGCCTGGTTAGTTAGGTACAGCAGCCTTGTGCCTAACTCCCCCTGGTGGAATTTCTGTCAACCCTTCTCCAGGTTGAAGAATTGTCCAAATCCTTCTTGGGCAGAAATTCTATAGCACTCCTCTTGGAATGCGGGGTGAATCCGCAGAGAAGATAGGGGTAGTTCATTGGCTTCTTGCAGATAGGTCCAAATCAGGACTCATACCACATCCACTTTGGTCCCCAATATGATGGGGGAATTTGGGTGTTCCCGGGGCTCGGGACATACCAAGGCTTCCACTTCCATGGTGTGGGTTTTGTTGGTATTGAGCTGCAGTATATCCAACTGCACTTGAGTCAAGCCATCAATGGGGTAGTTTTATTCACTACTAAGGCCCACCATTACATCTTCTCTTTTAGATGCAGGTCGTAAAATGGCCGGTAGATGATCGTTACCTGCGACCCAGTGTCCTGCAATGCAAAAGAGTAGATGCCCTTCACTAGTACTTTTAGTATGGCCGCAGGTCCTACTCTATTGTAGGCATCCAATTGGGGCTCCTTTTTGGGGCTATGTGCAGGGGTACAGTACTATCTGAGGGTGTGGACTGCTATTCTGCCGACTGCACAGTGAAGGCCACGGCTCCTGGGGTGGAAGTGGACAAAAATACTAAATGGCGCTCAAACACTCAATCTAAGTGCAACAGTGCAGTAACAGTGATATTACAAGGTGATAATAAAACAAAATACTCGTGCACAAAAATAAGAAAAAAGACACTCAAACCCTTCACGGACTAGTTCCCACGTCCACACGCAAAGCAAAAACGAAATATCAGGGGAGCGTCAGTATCTGAAAAAATAAAAAATCTACCATAGTAAAAATCAAGGCTTACAGGATACCAGATGGTATAAGGCATTGGTTTAAGAGTGATCTTTATGCCTTATACCATCTGGTATCCTGTAAGCCTTGATTTTTACTATTGTCGGATAAAGTGTTTTTGGCATTTTTACATCTCGGCTCTGTGTCTCTCTACTGGGTCTTTTTTCTCCCAATTTTTTGCTCCTGGTTTATGACTGATATTTGATATTTGTTATCATCCATGATCTAGCATATTCCTTATGGAGTTCTACCTGCTCAATGTTTAATTGTAACGTTATTCACTATGGTAGTTTATTCATTTTTTTTCAGATACTGACGCTCCCCTGATATTTCGTTTTTGTCCTGGGGTGGAAGTGTCTGACTTCGGACAGTCCCATGTGAAGTGACCTTCTTGGTGGCAGTTAAAGCAACGTTTGCTTTGGGTTGCATTCAGGCCAGGGTTAGGAACCGAGCCCTTAGGCGTCAAGCGAGTATGACGTGAAAGACCCTGGAGAGTATTTTCCTCTCCTCGCACTAGACTTCTTGGATGGAGTTGCTTTTCTCTCCCCTTTGGATGATTCCCGGGCCGTCTTAGGAGCTTGAAAATTCAGGATGACCTCTTGATCCTGTGTTTGATCCATTATATCCTCAAAGTTAGGAGGGTTCTCTGTAGAGAGAGTGCAGCAGATCCTGGCCACGAGGGTGTGTGAGCGATGCTCCTCGCAGGAATTGCTTGGTTCAATAATTATCTAGTTCAGCCACATGGATGACCTTCTTGTTGATCAGGTTCCACAGTGCCAGTTGCAGTCGTCAAAGAAATTCTGATAATTTTCCCCCCTCCTTTTGCTTGAGGATATATAACTGGGCCAGCAATGCAATGGTGTCGTCCTTTGTGCCATAGGCGTTGGTTAAGGCCTGAGTTAGAGCTTCAGCATTGGCGTCTGCATGCCACTCATTATATAATCGCACTATGTTGGCGGCTGGGGGCCGCAGACACTCCACGATTCGCTATCTATAGATATCGTCCGTACAAGTCCATTATGGCAGCACTTGCACCGCATGGTCTCTCCACTCTGCAAACTCCTCTTTAGATGTATACATCTAAAATATTGGTTAAAATTATTATTTTCTGAAGTTCAATAGAATTGTGTATAGTATATATGGTATGACATTTATTTGTCATGTCCTTTTGTGTATACAGCTAAACCCCGTTATAACGCGGTGCTCGGGGTCCACCCCGAGTCCACCGCGTTAGTAACGGGGTCGCGCTAATTAAAAAAAAAAAAATGGCCGCCGCGCTCCTGATCGGGAGTGAGGAGGGAAGGAAGTTAAATAAATAATTTTTTTTTTTAAATGGCGGCGATTCATCCGTCCTCCCTCTCAGCCCCCTGGTTTTGCACGTGTCTGTGTCCTCCCAGCGTGTGTGTGTGTGCGTGCGTGCGTGTGTGAGAGAGAGAGAGACAGAGTGTGTGTGTGCGTGCGTGTGTGAGAGAGAGAGACAGAGTGTGTGTGTGTGTGTGCGTGTGCGTGTGCGTGTGCGTGTGCGTGCGTGTGCGTGTGTGTGTGTGTGTGTGTGTGATATATGGTGAGAAGGGGTGGGCAGGGTGAGGAGACACTAATCTACCGGAGTCATAGCAATGCTAACAGTGCATCTCTCAGGCTTTAATGCAGGGTCCCCTACCTGTTCGTCATCCCCGCTACGCCCAGCATCAGAGCCGCTGTGCGGGGTCAGGGAGGGTGTGACAGATACCAGCACCTCGCACAGCCTGCGGGACTTGGGTTAGCTGCAGCTCCGGTCACTGAGTCCTGGTGAGCGGCGGGAAGGAGGGAGAGGGGTGGGGAGGAGAGGCTGGGAGAGGGTCCCGGAGCGCGAGGCTCCCCCTCCCCGGCCGGGTCCACCACGCCCGGCTCTGACTCACCTCCGCCCACCCTGCACTGCAAATCACCCGGGCAGGAGGAGTTGCCATAGAGACAAAGGGGGGTAAAGGATGCAAGCCACGCCCACTTACCTCCTCCTATATGGCACCAATGACTGCAGAACAAGCATCCCACATCCGGGCACTCTTACTGCCTGGCCTCATTCAGTCGCCCCGCCCACAGCCCTCTTCTTGTCAATCAAGCCGTCCGCTCTCCGCCCCCTGCGGGTGATGTCATTATTCCAACCTCCACCGGGCTGGTGGGCTGCTGACATGTGAAAAACGGGCTGGTGGGCTGCTGACATGTGAAAAACGGGCTGGTGGGCTGCTGACATGTGAAAAACGGGCTGGTGGGCTGCTGACATGTGAAAAACGGGCTGGTGGGCTGCTGACATGTGAAAAACGGGCTGGTGGGCTGCTGACGTGAGGGGGGGTGGGCTGCTGACATGTGAGGGGGGGGGGTGGGCTGCTGACATGTGAGGGGGGGGTGGGCTGCTGACATGTATTGTGAGAGCTGTGTGAGCAATGAGCAGTGTCTGTGCAGTGTGTGTCAGTGTGAGCAGTGTGTGTGCAGTGTGCAGTGTGTGTCAGTGTGAGCAGTGTGTGTGCAGTGTGTGTCAGTGTGAGCAGTGTGCAGTGTGTGTAAGTGTGAGCAATGAGCAGTGTGTCAGTGTGTGCAGTGTGAGCAATGAGCAGTGTCTGTGCAGTGTGTGTCAGTGTGAGCAGTGTGCAGTGTGTGTCAGTGTGAGCAATGAGCAGTGTGTCAGTGTGTGCAATGAGCAGTGTCTGTGCAGTGTGTGTCAGTGTGAGCAGTATGTGTGCAGTGTGTGTCAGTGTGAGCAGTGTGCAGTGTGTGTCAGTGTGAGCAATGAGCAGTGTGTCAGTGTGTGCAGTGTGAGCAATGAGGAGTGTGTGTGCAGTGTACAGTGTGTGTGCAGTGTGTGCAGTGTGAGCAATGAGCAGTGTGTGTGCAGTGTGCAGTGTGTGTGCAGTGTGTGTGCAGTGTCAGTGTGTGCAGTGTGAGCAATGAGCAGTGTGTGTGCAGTGTGCAGTGTGTGTGCAGTGTGAGCAATGAGCAGTGTGTGTGCAGTGTGCAGTGTGTGTGCAGTGTGTGTGCAGTGTGTCAGTGTGTGCAGTGTGAGCAATGAGCAGTGTGTGTGCAGTGTGTCAGTGTGTGCAGTGTGCAGTGTGTCAGTGTGTGCAGTGTGAGCAATGAGCAGTGTGCAGTGTGTGTGCAGTGTGTGTGCAGTGTCAGTGTGTGCAGTGTGCAGTGTGTGTGCAGTGTGTGTGCAATGTGTGTTCAGTGTGTCAGTGTGTGCAGTGTGAGCAATGAGCAGTGTGTGTGCAGTGTGCAGTGTGTGTGCAGTGTGTGTGCAGTGTGTCAGTGTGTTAGTGTGTGCAGTGTGAGCAATGAGCAGTGTGTGTGCAGTGTGTGTGCAGTGTGGCAGTGTGAGCAATGAGCAGTGTGTGTGCAGTGAGTGTGTGCAGTGTGTGCAGTGTGCAAAAAAAAAAAACCACGGGAAAACCGCGTTATAACCGAATCGCGGTATAACGAGGCGCGTTATAACGGGGTTTAGCTGTATTTCCTTTTAAATGAATATGGAAAGTTTCCACAATAAGTAATCCACTTGGGAAAAGTACTGTCATATGTTCTTGTATTTCAATCTGATATGGTAGTCTCTGTTCATTTCTCTAGCATAATTTATTATATATTTCTTGCATTTTATAAAGTATATTACTTTCCAGGATTTTCTATTTAATAATCCATGAATGTTGATGTTATTGTTTTGGGTTATGCGGATTGTATTTATGTACATATATTTTTGTATATTTTAATTTGTTTTCACTTACAAGGCTATGTTTCTGTTGTCTGGTGTTAGCTTGTTTCTGCTGATAATATTTGATAGCTCAGATGGCTATTTGCAAGGCTGTCAACAGGGGTAGAGCCAGGACAACTGCCCCGGGCCTGGAAACTGCAGGGGCCCGGCTTCTGTTGGCAGTTGGTTGGGCCCAACATCCACGTCCGGTTGCCAGGCCAAAGCTCTACCCTGCTGCAGCCCAGACTTCCCTGGAAGCCCCACCTCTGCTCGCATGCAGGTCAGCACTGGATGTTGGGCTCACCCAAAAGTCGAGCCCAACTTTCGCATCCACCCACGGACATGTGCTGTAGGTCTTCCCTAAGGTAAAATGTGTGTGTTTGGGAGTTATTGTGTGTGTATTGAGGGAGGGGGTGTTATTGTGTGTTTATTAGGAAGGGGGGTTAATTTGTGTGTATTGTGTGTGTGTGTATTGTTTGTGTGTTGGGGGGGGGGGTTATTGTGCTTGTGCATTGGGGGTCGGGATTAGAGTGTGTGTATTGGGAGAGGAGGGGTATTGTGTGTGTCGTGTGTGTATTGGAGGGGGTATTGTGTGTGTGTATTGAGGGAGGGGACTAATGATTGTGTGAGTGTTTTGGAGTGGGGTTATTGTGTGTATTAGATATTAGAGGGTGTTATTGTGTTTATATTGAGGGAGCAGTGTTATTGCGTGTGTGTATTGGGCAGGGGGTGTGTATTGGAGGAGGGGCATTAGTGTGTATTTGTTTTTCGGGAAGTTGTGTGTGTTGGAGTAGTGGGGTTATTGTGTGTATTGGGGAGGGGGTTATTGTGTGTGTGTGTGTTGGGGAGGGGGTTTCTTGTGAGTGTGTATTGGGGCATGGGGTTATTGTGAGTGTGTATTGGTGGAGGGGGAGATTGGGGAGGGGAGAATGAGTGTGAAGGGGGGAGGAGGAGAGAAATACAGGGTGAGAAGTGGGGTATAAGAGGGCAGAAGGAAAGGGTGGGGGAGACGTGAGGGTGTAATAATATGGGGGAGAGCTAGAGGGGGAGAAGAATACATGAGGAGAGGATAAGAGGGGGACTGTAAGAGAAAGAAGGGGTCTCACAAGGCTGCTTACATAGGGGGGCCCCAGTGGAAACTTTAGTCCTGGGCCCCGGGAAAGCTGTCGGTGACACTGGCTCTTTGTTGTCTATTTTGAGTGGCTCATGAACATTTTTTTAGTGCTTTATCTGCAGAAAGCATAGGTTTTAAATGTTTGATGTTAACGTGTGCAGAGTGGTCCTGTTCAATAAAAGGCATCATATAGTAAGCTGAACTATCTACACTCAATCATACTGAGCCACTAATTGAGCAAGCTGTGCTGAAGTAGGGATATCCTGAAAACCTGGCCTGTTTGCGGCCCTCGAGGACTGGAGTTGTGCAGGCCTGATCTACACTATATGGTGTTTATATCTGAGACGATTTTGTCACATCTGAGAGTTGGCTAGACGTTCTGTTTTTGTTTGTTTTTTTTTGCTTGTGTGGCTTGAATTAAACTCACTCCATGTAGATTTCTTTAATGTTCTGTGGGCTTTCTGTTTTACTATAATGTCTAAGCAATGGGCAGTAGTAGAATATTCATTAGTCCAGTTTATACATCATTGAAGATGTTCTGTTGTAATTCTAATATACCTGTTTCAGTTATTGTTCACCTTTTGTGTAAATGCCAAAAATATCTTATTTATATATACTTTAAGGTACATAGATTTATATTATTACTGCTAGAGGTCCTTCTCCAGTATTGCCATGAAAAGATTTGCCACCTGTTATGTAAAGAGTATACTTATAGCACTGTCCATTATTTTCAGATATGATCTGTCACCAGAAGAGTTGTTGTTATGAAAAACAAAGAATACTATGGCCCCTATTCAATATCGGGTAGAGCAATTTTTTCCATAAATTCAAAGAGCCATAATCTTCCCTAGCAAAGGGAAGACAGCTTTATAGCATATTGAATAGGACTCACTTAGCTTTTTTTTAGTTAATTATTGGCTACAGTATATTCAATAAAGTACAGTAAAAAAGTGTTTATTTCAAAATACTGGTTCAGCATATTTAACATTCACATTATAACTGCATCATGGTGAAGATGTGGAAAACAAATTTATAAAGAGGTGTTAGTACAGGTATATGTGTGGATAAATGCTGTAGGTAAATTAGCATTTTTTAACAAAAGTAAGTGTATACCTTCCAATTCATAATTTCTGAAACATAATTATTTCTTAGCCAAGTAGAAAAGAATTCTCCAATTTGATTTATCTGTCTTACAGTGGCAATTGAAACCATTCAATATTCTCATAATATCTTACCACCATGATGGAGCCTTTCATACAATTTACAGTATGAGTGCCTGCTGCCAGAACAGAATCAGATACACTGAATGATAGAGAAAGTGAGTGAGAGTGCTTGAAAGAGAAAGGGGGTATATGCTGCTACAGGAGGAGAGGCTGCCACAGGAGGAGAGGAAGTGGGTGACCCAGGAGGATATACTGCCCACGAACTGCCCACGAACCAGCCTCCTAGGCGCCCCTGAAAAGGAGTTAATCTGGTGGAGCAAACATATCATGGACCTTTATAAGGGTCTAAGACCTGATCAACATATAGGAATAATGCTGTCTAAACTGCTTAGCATTATAATTAATGTATTGACTTGGTCTTTGCAGTCTACTGTGGCTCCAAATCATTAGTGACAGTAAAAGTTAAACTTACCAAGCTTCTAATGTATTCATCTTTTACCTAAAATTAGATAAAAAGTAAATAATTTAAAGAATTAAAGCAAAATAATGTACAGTACAACAACTGTTCCCAACAACAAGCAACACTGTTGGTCAGCTCACATACAAAGCCATCATTCAATTTAGAAAAACAGTATAAAAAAGAAAGTGACAGAGTTCACACTCAACATATTATTGAAATGTGCATGTAAAGAACAGGTAAACAAATGCACATACATAGCAATATTTCAATATCATTGTTATAATAATAATAATAATAATAATAATAAAAAAGAATAATAATGAATAATAACACATCAAACTGCAGCAATTTGAGCCTAGTCATGGTAATAATCTAATGTAAGATATAATAAATATTCACCTCTACCATGGAGCAGAAATCAAGTGATATAGAAAATTTTGAATTAGCTTTGAGTTCAGGACTGCCAAAGCAACAGGTTAAATGTGTTGCTATGAAAAATAGAATCATGTGAGATCATAATAGAACAAAATGTATCACTTAGATTTTACATTCCATAAATCGCCTATTGTACATGATCTTATAATAGCCACAATTGATCTGTTAACAAATTATAAATTGCATCATGAATGATACAGTAAATAGCAATTTTAGCTGTGCCAATATATTGTAGTACACCTACAGTAAATGTACACTACAAATTAGGTATGAACAACATTACCAAAACCCACTTACTCTTTGGTTACTATGAATCCAATTAATACAATTCCCAACCACTGTTATAGCATGAAACAAAAGATCAGTTTTTGAAAATGTTTAATTTAAACCAAATGCAGAAAAGCTGCACAGAGGGTTACAGTAGGTTACAGAAAAGTTACTATACTTCAAGAAGTAATAGTGATATTTATCAACCATTGTATTAAAAGTTTTTAAAGAAAAGAAAATGTAGATAAGTTTTACATTTGTACTTTAGTATAGTGCTAAACTAATTCTACTTTTGCATATTCTTTATTTCATTAAAAAATAATAGGTACCAATGGCGGAACGTGGGCTAAAAGAGTCACTCAGTGCTAATGTCAATGCCTTTGAAGCTGTGGGTGAACATGATTTCAATTCCACTGTCACTCAATGGCCCTGTGACGCAGAAACTAATAATATGATAGTACGGTACTACATACAGTATACTATTAGCTCTATATATGAAAACAGTTTACTACAGGGCTACATTTTTCATCTTGTTAAACTGCTTTGTAAAATGCTAGGAATGCTTGGTTAAAAAAAATATTATAATGATCTTTTATTTGTATATATGTAGCCAAGCTCCCCGCTTACCTCCACTCGGGTTAGGGAGCTGTGGCTTGTCAGGGAGATTCTCCGGGGCTTTGGAGCTCCGTGGCCGATGCCATTACAGGGTGCCACCATTTTGGTATATTGCACATGCGCGATAGGACTCTCACACCTACACAAAGGAAACATGCGGCAACCATCTTGCCCACGGCTCCGCAAAGGGACTGCAAGTCCCATGAGTCTTATGGGGCATATGCAGGGAGCAGGCAGTTATATACATTTCAGTGCGAAGGACCGCGTGGAAGTTGGAGACAGGGAGCTGATGGGACAGGTAGTGCCAGGGGCCAGTGACTCCCAGACTAGGCCTGTAGCTGCGCCGCAGGCCCAGTTAGGCCCCGAGCATTAGTAGTTTGTGAATGCTGCAGGGAAGGCCCATAGATAGGGATGCTTCCCCAGTAGCTGATAGTTTTCTAGCACCAGTGACGGACGCCACGCTGTGTGCATGGCCTGCGGTCTGGGACCACAGAAATCTAACCATAGACATTCTATAGTTTGATCTGGTCTGGCCTTATACCAGGACAGGTACCACATGCACCAACGGGCATATACACAGTGGGTAGCGCTACTCCACATTCTTTGGGTGGGCTTGGCTCTGTAGACACCAGGTGGTTAGGTTCGGGGTGCCTCAATACCTTGGGGGATCTCGCTAGGGTATATATATATATATATATATATACATATATATATATATATAATCAAAAAATAAATCGATGATACCGTTCTGTGGCTAACGAAATGCTTTTATTTGTGTGAGCTTTCGAGATACAGTGATCTCTTCTTCCGGCGATGTTACAATGAATGAAGCAAGCAAAAGCTATACTATAAACAGTGTCTATTGGAATGTTATCTGTGCTGGTCCTTCCCCCGGTGTGGATGTGTTTTATGGCTGGAGGTGTCAAAAGGTTCCTGAAAGCAAGTGATGAAAGAGTGTGTATGTGTATCAGTGTGAATTAACATGAATGGAGAGCCCACAGTATATACAGTGCTTTACAAAAGGTGTGTGTGGAGTGGGGCCTTGTGTGATTATTGTGTTATGTTATGTGTGTCAGTAAATATAGTTTGTTAATCCTGTGTGTGCCTTTATTTACTGCTGGTATTGTTCCTGCGAGGGGTTATCCTACATAGTTACATAGTAGAGGAGGTTGAAAAAAGACGTACATCCATCAAGTTCAATCTATGCTAAATTTAGACAACAGATACTTTATCCTTTATCTATACTTACTTATTGATCCAGAGGAAGGCAAACAAAAACCCCAGTATGATATTATCCAATGATATCTCATATGGGGAAAAATAAATGCCTTCCTGACTCCAAGAATTGGCAATCGGATTAATCCCTGGATCAATATCCTTCCCATGTATACTTATTTGGAATATCCCTGTATACCTTTCCTTTCTAAAAAGATGTCCAACCTTTTTTTTAACAAATTTATTGTATCTGGCATCACAGTCTCCATGGGTAAGGAATTCCACATTTTAACTGCCCTTAGTGTAAAGAACCCTTTCCTTTGTTGCTGGTGAAATCTTTTTTCCTCCAACCTTAAGGGATGGCCCCGAGTCCTTTGTACTGCCCGTGGGATAAATACTTCTTTGAAAGCTCCTTGTATTGTCCCTGAATATATTTGTATATAGTTATCATATCCCCTTTTATACGCCTCTTTTCTAATGTAAATAAGTCTAATTTAGCTAGCCTCTCCTCATAAATTAGATTGTCCATTCCCTTTATTAATTTGCTGGCTCTTCTCTGCACTCTCTCTAGTTCCATAAAGTATTTTCTTAGGATTGGTGCCCAAAAATCGACTCCATATTCAAGGTGTGGTCTTATTAATGCTTTGTAAAGGGGCATAATTATGTTTACTTCCCTTCCATCCATTGCCCGTTTAATTTAAGATAAGATCTTGTTTGCCTTTGCAGCTACTGCATGACTTTGGGCACTATTGCTAAGCCTGCTGTCTACAAGCACTCCTAAATCCTTCTCCATCAAGGACTCCCCCAATTTATCCCCATTTAATTTGAAAGTTGCCTTTTTATTCTTGCATCCCAAATGCATAACCTTACATTTATCTGTATTAAACCTCATCTGCCATTTACCTGCCCACGTTTGCAGTCTCTCCAAGTCCTTCTGAAGAGAAATTACAGCCTGCTCTTATTCTACTACCTTACACAATTTAGTATCATCAGCAAAGATGGAGACTTTGCTCTTGATGCCAACCTCAATGTCATTAATAAATAAGATAAAAAGCTGGGGTCCCAGTACCGATCCCTGAGGTACTCCTTTCACGACTTTAGCCCAACCTGAAAAAGTTCAATTTATGACAACCCTCCGTGTTCTGTCATTTAACCAGTTTTCAATCCAGGTGCATATATTATTAATGAGTCCAATGTTCTTTATTTTGTACACCAACCTCTTGTGTGGAACCGTATCAAAAGCCTTTGCAAAATCTAAGTAGACCACATCAACTGTTTTATCCTGGTCTAAATTCCTACTTACCTCCTCAAAGAAACAAGTAAGGTTAGTTTGGCATGATCTATCCTTCATAAATCCATGCTGACTATTACTAATAATTTTGTTTTCCATTAGGTATTCCTGAATATTATCCGTATTAAACCTTCAAGTAGTTTTCCCACTATTGAAGTCAGGCTTACAGGTCTGTAATTCCCAAGTTGTGATCTATCTCCCTTTTAAAATATAGGAACCACATCTGCTTTACGTCAATCTTGTGTTACTGAGCCTGTGGAAATGGAGTCCTTGAATATTAAATATAATGGTTTGGCTATTACTGAACTTAACTCCTTGAACTCTTGGATGTATGCCATCGGGCCAGGTGCTTTATTTACTTTAATTTTTTCAAGCCGCTTATGAACTTCTTCCTCAGTTAACCAATTGTTAATTAATATGGAGGTTGTGGCTTCCTCCTGTGGCATTACTATTGAAATTGATTCTTCCCTGGTAAACACAGAGGCAAAGAATTTGTTTAATACCTCTGCTTTTTCCTTATCTCCAATAATCTGCCTGCCCATCTCACAATGAAAGGGTCCTATATTTTCTTTTCTCATTTTTTTGTTATTAAGTTACATAAATAACTTTTTAGGGTTGTTATATTGCAATCCTTTTTTCATTATCCATTTTTGCTAATTTGATTGCCCTTTTGTAATTTTTGTTACATTCCTTATAATTCTGATACGATATCTCTGTCCCTTCTGACTAAAAGAATCTAAACGCCTTCCTCTTCTTGTCCATTTCCTCCCCTACCTCTTTATATAGCCACATTAGTTTTGACTTATTTCCTTTAAAGGTATTACCCAAGGGTATACATTGATAAGTGTGCTTTTCTAACAATGTTTTAAAGACTGCCCATTTATCTTCTAAAAATTTCCCTGCAGAAACATCATCCCAGTGTTTTACATGTTGATTAGACCTCAGTTTATTAAAATCTGCCTTTCTAAAGTTTAAGGTCTTTGTTGAACCCAAGTAATCTGTTTTTTGATCATTTATTTCAAATGAGACCATGTTATGATCACTGTTACCCAAATGTTCCAGGACTTGAATATTTGTTATTACTTCTACATTGTTTGATATTACCAAATCCAGTACTGCCCCTCTCCTGGTTGGTTCCTCAATAATTTGGGTTATATAATCATCCTTAAGCTCCCCCAAAAACCTATTTCCTTTTGTTGTAATGCTAATCTAATCTCACTGCGTGTCAAGCTCGCACCTACCCCCATTCTACCTCCATAACACCTTGTATCCTCCTCTATTCTATTTAGTTCATTATCTGTTTCATTCCCCTCCCCGCTCCATTCCCCTCCCCGCTACATCCTAGTTTAAAATCTCCTCCAACATTTTTAACATTCTCTCCCCAATTGCATTTCGATATATACCTTGCATCTTGATGTTTTTACCACGGATCCTGAAGTCAGAGCTGAGCTAGCCCTTCTGGACTTTTAACAGCATTTTCACTCTGTTTAAATGGGGAAGGAGTGTTGTTCAATTCACTTTCCCCATAAATGTTCCAAGTTTTTTAAATAGGATTGCCTGAATTAATGGTGCTGAATCATTTATTATTTGGATAGATTCTATCAGCAAACCATAAGACGTTGAAATTAATAAAGTATTTAAACTAAGATACAACATTTGCAGCACACTTATTCCTTGTTTTTAATTTATGACTTCAAGAAGATAGAAATAGGAACATAAATCCCAAAGGGTAAATATTTTGCTTGGAAGAACTACATCAGACATATTATTTATTTATAAATCAAATGTTTTTTAAAAGCTTGAATTAAAGTAAGCCATAACGTAATTATACATTCTAGTATTTGCAGTATAGTAGTCCTTCACATATTACCCCTTCATTTTCTAAAATATGTTTAAACATGAATATTAATCATCTTAAATACACGTTTAAAGCACAAGTGTGTGTGTGTTAAACTATATATATATATATATATATATATATATATATATATATATATAAATAAATAAAACCAAGTCCCCTGGGTTATCAGAGCTCCCCCTCCCTTCCTCCTACCTTTCTAGGGAGGCGAGCGGGTCGCCGGAGACCCGCGGCGGTGAAGGGTGCCACCATGTTAGGGAAGCTCGCGCCTGTGCAGCAAGCACGCGGCGGCCATGACAAGCTCGTGCATGCGCAGTGGCAGCAAACAGCGTTGGCCAACAGGAAGAGGCCTAGGAAAGGGACTACAAGTCCCAGCAGCCTTGGTGATAGTCACGTGTCTTGCGAGAGCCACTGGGGCTGTGGGATTCTCACTAAGGCAATTGGATAAATTTTCACACGCTGGGAGCCATGCAGGCAGTTATGATCCAGACAGAGAGGGTGAAGGTAGGGTCCTGGGAGCAGTGCTCCCCAGGATTAGGCCAGATTTACCCCAAGAAACAAGGTAGATCCCCTGAGTCACTGTAGTTGGTGTATGCTTTGTATGCTGCAGGGAAAGGCCTTAGAGACAGGGACCCTTTCCCCAGTAGTGTGTCAGTGAGAAGCATCAGCTGCAGGACATTACTTCTGAAAGTGAAGTGTGGCCTGTTGCCTGTAAGCAAAGCAATGACATTTCAACAGAGACTATTTTAAGGGGTACACTCCAGCTGGAAGCCCCTCCAGAGGAAACCGCCTACGGAGTCTCACAGCAGATGAGCCGAAGGATTTTGGTGTAGAACCACATCATGAATCAATGGAGTCTTCCACTAATTGACCTGGTCAGGGAAGTATTGTTTAAGTGCACCAATGGGCCTCAACACACAAAGGGAAGCTCGCTATCCCACACATTATTTGGGGGAGGGATTGCCTTGTGGACATTATGGGGTTAAGTACCCAGGCACTCCAGTACTTCAGGGGTTACACCCAGGAGGTGTTATTGTGGGACAAGTCCTTGCATGGCTGTGTTATGTTGGTGGTGTATTATCTGTGCTAGTAAATACTGTTATCATATACCAGTGTGTGATTACTGTGTATATTTCTTCCGGTGAGGGGCTACTCCCTATATTGGGATCCCTCCTGCTGGAGGCGCTGCACCAAAATGATAAGTATACCTCAGGCTCCCAGTGGCGGAGGCTCAGACCTCCTGGTAAACAAAATAGGTGACAGCCGCATGGGTAGTTCTGTATTAATGGGGTATAAGGGCTACATATATATATATATATACCTGTATATTCTGGCAGGACGGCCTCACGGCAGGGGTCAGTAAGAGACAAAACAATGAGTTAGGCTTTAACTCCAGGGATTTATTCTCTACAATAATAACAGAAGAATAGGCACACAGTCCCTCTAAGGCTGTGATTCTCCCAGAAATCACCCATGGTGTCTCCTGGAGAGACACCACGACGCTCCAAAACAAGTGTTATACAGTACATCCCTGAAAACTGCTTATACCAAATGCAGTGGTCTCCCGCTTGCTACTGCAAAGCAGGAGACAGGCAAATTTGTTTTCAAGCAGCGTCAGCCATGTCACATGACGCAGCCGTCCAATCACTGTGAAGTTCAGTGCACCAATCATGTTCCTCCAAAATCTAAGTATTTAAGTATACACACAGAATATACGTCGCTACACCAAACCAACAGACATAGAAACACAGTCAACCTGGTGCAAGGGAGAAAACACTTGAAACAACACAAATAATCAAAAGATTATACACAGTCCCCTGTAGTTGCACTCAAGGTAGGTGACAAAATGAATATAATGTCAATTCAACATTGGCTAGATAATAGCCAAATCCTGGTATAGGATACACTACCAAAAGGTCACACTGAAATGTAAAAATAAAAAAAACTTTTTTTATTTTTACATTTCAGTGTGACCTTTTGGTAGTGTATCATATACCAGGATTTGGCTATTATCTAGCCAATGTTGAATTGACATTATATTCATTTTGTCACCTACCTTGAGTGCCACTACAGGGGACTGTGTATAATCTTTTAATTATTTGTGTGGTTTCAAATCCTCCAAAATCTAACCAATGAAAATCCTAGAAAAAATTTACCTCAGGATTTCATACAAAGTTTTCCTTTATTGAAAACCCATATATACCTTGAAGAACATACCATACACATTGAAGAACATAGATCATTATTGACTGACTTTATTAATTATTTAAAAAAATAATAAAGTAATTAATTAATTTACATTAATTATTTTATTAATAATGAATGAATCAATTATTATGGACAAATCTTCAATTGAAGAATTCATTGGCTTGGTGTTCGAAAGGCAGGCGTTGTGGAACCATCTGCTGAAGTCATACCATGACAGATATCTGCATGATCGATTGTGGAATGGAGCTACCCAGTACGTAAATGTGTATATAAAGTGCACAAGAGGCTGACGGTGCTGGGGATAATGTATAAATATAAACAAAAACAAAAAAAGAAAGTATTCCAACAAAAGCACTCTGGTATACAAAAAATATATCAACATTTATTAATACAAGAATCATAAAAAAAACTCAAAAATTACTGTAAAACAGTCATCAGTATCCTCTAGGTAAGAAATATGTACATGACACCTAAATACATCCACTGTATAATGAAACTCTGATAGCCAAATGCTTAAGTGATTATGCAGATATACAATATAAACTACAGTGTGTAGAGGCATGCATTCAGCCTCCCACCACTCTGACCGGCCGGTCTGACACAAACAACCTATGGAACAGGAGAACTCCCTATATAAAGCAGAGCACTGACTCACACAATTGGTGAAATGAAGAGCAAACAAGGGGTCAAGGAATAGTAATAAATGTAAATATAGAGTGGTAATTTGTCCTGCACTAAACAGACAAACTCCTATGTACTGCTCTACATCATGATGTCATTCCAAAATGGTGATAGTCTACACTATAAAGGCATCAGTCCCACGGTCAACATAATAAAACTGGAATAGGGGTTACATACTTAGCCAGAGCCAAGCAGTTTAAATCAGAGCAGCTAAATCCAACACTCCTGTGCTGCTGGTTGTCAAAGTTACAGAATGCTGCCATATTGCTGCCATATCGTTACTTCTCACAGTGGCTCACAGAAAAGGAAGTGTAACAGCCATAGGGGGTACTGAGGAGTAAACACAAGGAAGAGCACCGACGCGCACGTTTCGCCACCTGCTTCGTCCGGGGGCTTACGGATAGTAACCACTTGAGATCTATTTGAGGTCGCATCTCCCGTGACGCTGGACAAATCAGAAGCTGAGAGCGCTGAAGCAACTGTGCTGATACGTTCGTCCGTTGATACTCCCCCTGGGGGGGTGGTCTTATTTATTTATTTATAAAAATGTTTTACCAGGAAGTAATACATTGCTGTAATGTAATACATTACATTGCTGCCCATCTGAAGTTTGCCAAAGAGCACATACTGTAGATGATCCAGAATACTTTGGAAAAATGTTATCTGAGAGTCAAACATAAAACTGTTCGCCCTCAACGAGAAACGTTACGTTTGGCAAAAAACAAAACTACAGTACATTCGAACAGAAGAACCTCATTCCAACTGTCAAGCAAGATGGTGGAAGTGTTCTTTGGGTTGCTTTGCTGCCTCAGGACCTAGAAAGCTTGCCATCATTCATACAACCATGAATTCTAAATTGTATTCAGAAGATTCTAGAGGAGAACAGCATGCCATCACTCAGTGAGCTGAAGTAAAAGACACTCATGCAGAAAGACAGGGATCTGAAACATACAAGCAGATTTACAAAAGCATGGCTGCAGAAGAAGACATTTCACATTTTAGAATGGCCTAGTCAAAGTCTGGACCTAAATCCCATCGAAATGTTGTGGCAGGAACTGAAGTGAGCTGCCAATGCAAGAAAGGTCTCAAATGTCACTGAGCTTAAGTAGTTCTGTAAGCAGAAATGGGGCAAAAGTCCTCAAAACTGATGTGAGAGACTGACTAGCAGTTACAGGAAATGCTTATTTGAAGTATTGCTGCACAAAGGGCATGAATGTAAAGATTCACATACTTTTTCACACATGGATATGTCTTGCCGACACTTGTCTTTGATCTTTCTTTCTCTGTCTCATTCTACCCAGGAACGGTCTTCTCCTTTGTGGGTGATACTGTATCTAAAGAGATTAGAAATTGTAATTTTATACATCATCTTTCTAGTGGAGTTCCATCTTACAATGCTATTGACTAGGATTGGGTATCCAGATTGGCACCCAATGGATGCTTTTAAAAAGCTCCACCCGCCAAAGAAAAATCAATCCATTGTCTGATAGTGTTTTTTTGTATCTATGATTGTGGTTCAGCGTCATTAATTGTGTATAAAAATATTGTAAAGAATATGAGGTTAAATACTGTATAAACTTAAAGGATGTTAGGAGAACATTTATTTGGATTATTATGGAGTATAATGGCAGCTACTCAATTGTTTAATGGATCTGTTTATGGGTGAGCACATTTAGACCTCAGAGGGCGTCTAAAAATGTGTGTTTTTTGAATAGTTGGACAATATGCAAGGTGATTTATCTGTAACTTAATTTTCACTGTAGCAGATACTGTATATTTACTGTAGTTGTGGTTGGCAGAAGGATTACAGGATGGCAGCAGGTATTGTAATTTGAACAGTAAAAAAAAGTTGTGAGGGTTAATGCATACTGTGGGCAAGTTCCATAAGTCTGTGATCTTTTTACAACAGGAGCAGGGAGACTTTCTCATAAAGCTGCTTAGTTTGTAAATGCATAACGCTAGAAGGGATCAAGGGGTAGCGAGGAGTTTGTGATATGTTCCACTTTGAATAGGTTTATATTTGATGTTAAAATACAAAACTCAGTGTAATTTCAATCCACGATTTGTATTTAATGTCATATATACATAAGCTTATACCCTTAGAGTAGTGTCACACAGCTTTAAAAAAAGGACTGTACAAATAAAAGAAGAAAAATCACAAATGTTTGTATGTATGTATGTCTTTATTTTTATACCGCCATTAATGTACACAGTGCTTCACAGCAGTAATAGTTATAATCATATGAATAATAAGATATAAATAACACATAATAAGATATAAATAACACAAAGGGAAGAAGTGCTTCAGACTTAAAAGTAACATTTAGGAAAAGGAGTCCCTGCACTGAAGAGCTTACAATCTAATTGGTTGGTAGAAAGAATGTACAGAGACAATAGGAGGGTGTTCTGATGTGTGTCTGCAAGGGGCCAAGGTTAATGTAAGAGGTGTTAATCATCAGCCATTGAGCTACTCATATGCTTCCTTAAGCAGGTTTGTTTTAAGGTAGGTTTTAAAGGTGGATAGAGAGGGTACTAGTCGGCTATTGAGGGGAAGGGCATTCCAGAGAAGTGGGGCAGTCAGTGAGAAGGGTTCAAGGCGAGAGAGGGCTTTGGATACAAAAGGGGTAGAGAGAAGACATCCTTGAGCAGAACGCAAGAGCCGGGATGGTGTATAGCGAGAAATTAGGGCTTAGATGTAAGGAGGAGCAGAAGAGCTTTAAAAGTGAGGAGGAGAATTGTGTGTGATACGGGATTTGATAGGAAGCCAGGAGAGGGATTTCAGCAGGGGAGACGCCGAGACAGATTTAGGAAAGAGCAGAGTGATTCTGGCAGCAGTGTTAAGGATAGATTGTAGGGGAGACAGGTGGGAGGCAGGAAGGCCAGATAGCAGGAGGTTACAGTAATCAAGACGGGAGCGAATGAGGGCCTGAGTCCAAGTTTTAGCAGTCGAGCAGCAGAGGAAAGGGCGTATGTTTGTAATATTGCAGAGGAAAAGCCACAGGTTTTAGAAACGTTTTGAATGTGAGAAAAGAATGTGAGAGAGGAGTCGAGTGTGACCCCTAGGCAGTGTGCTTGGGCTACTGGGTGAATGATGGTACTTCTAACAGTAATGTAGATGGAGGGAATAGGGCCAGGTTTGGGAGGAAGTATAAGGAGCTCTGTTTTTGCCATGTTTAGTTTAAGTTGGCGGAAGGCCATCCAGGATGATATAGCCGAGAGACATTCAGAAACTTTAGTCTGTACCGCAGGTGTAAGGTCAGGGGTAGAAAAGTAAATTTGTGTGTCGTCAGTATAGAGGTGATATTTGAACCCAAGAGAAGTGATTAGGTCACCTAGAGAGAGTGTGTAAAGAGAAAAGAGAAGATGTCCCAGGACAGAGCCCTGGGGTACCCCCACAGAGAGATTGATAGAGGAGGCAGTGGCATTTGCAAAAGAGACACTGAAAATACGCTGGGAGAGGTAAGAGGAGATCCAGGAAAGATCTTTGTTACGAATGTGAAGAGTATGGAGAATGTGAAGGAAAAGAGGATAGTCCACAGTATCAAATAAATTGGGATATGAGATGGTCTTAAAAAAAAACACAAAACAAAAACCCTTTGTTGAAATTTTAACACTTTTATTGAGGTCATACTGTAGCTTCATCTACTAATGGCACTTTACATATGCAAATACTAGAATTAGTGCACCTGAAGCAATTCCAAACAAGGAGTCATGTGAGTGCACCAATCTTCGATACCTATTAAACTACAAATGTGGCCAGCCTCATTGTTCCTAGTGAAACCACAACATATAGTATACCCCAGAAAATCACATAGAATGCACTGGCAATGCTAGAGTACCATACTTTACAGATGGAGTATAATTTACTTCACATTTGAGCGTAAATAGTGGCCCATCTGCATATCATACATGTTATTCACCAAAACGAACATTATAGCATAAGGCCACACCTTGACAAAGCCTGCTGTGACAGCCGAAATGTTGGACACTTTATATGGCTACAATAAAGTATTGCATTTATAGAATCCATGGAGCCTCTTCTTTTCTTGTGTATCCTGTACTTGGATTGCAGCAGGCCTTCCCTCATGGAGTTATAGAGAGCAGATTTATTTAGATTTTTGGTGTGCAACATTTTCCCACATTACATTGTATACACATCTGTATATCATACATGTTATTCACCAAAAAGAACATTGAAGCTGGATACATACAGGGAAGTTTGCTGACGTCATTCCATCAGCGTACCTGAGTCCATAGCAGCAAGCTACCTAAAGGCTTCCCGAGAACAAATAGGATGCTTTGACTGCACTTATACTACAGAGACTCTCTGGTACAAATGACAAAAAAAAATCTTCTAAAGCTCACCAAATACAGACTGACCACTATGCCACACTAAACGGACGGTGTATGCAGAGCTCATTAGGGGTTCACAAGCACTTTGAATCAGATGTCGGGTACTGTATTACTCCAAATACCCATTCCAGGGTAGTTACATTTAATCTTTTGATATCTAATAATACATTCTGTAATAAACAGGCAGCCATAGTTATGCTATTTTACTAGAGACCCTCTGTTAAAGAAAACGGACGGCTCTCTTGGAGCTCCTGATTGCTACTGTACACAAGGAAATTTTACTTTGGTGCCAGGAACCACTACAAATAGCCACTTAACATAAATAAGGGCAAATTGACTGATCCCTCTTCACAAAAAGGGATCAATCTATAGTATAAGGTACCATTCTGAATAGCATCAGTCATCATCCTGAAATAGGTATACTAATAAAACTGCATGAATTTGGACTGCATGAATAAAAACTATTTTAACTATTAATTCTGTATGACCCCAACTCTTTTTAATAGAGTGCAACAACCACTGCATAAGGGGGTACATACATGTTTTATTTAAACTAATTCTTATTTACAGACCTATATTACTTAGGAAGGGTCTATGTTGTAGATTTTAATAACCTTCCAATCACTGAACTTAAACACCACTGGGTGTAATTTGTGCAATAATTTCCTATTAGACTAAGAATCTGCTTAATACAGCAGCAACAGTTGAGTGCATTCACCCAACTGTCATAACCATATAATGTGAGCAGGTAGTTTTTCTGTGCTATTGGCTACTGTACATCTTTACCTGATTTATGATAATGATGCACAGACACAAAATTATAATAAATACATTGCTATTATTGTTATCTGTCTTTTTCAGATGCATAATCTCTGAAATCTAGAATTCCAATTACATTTGAATGTCATCTGTGGGTTATGCCAAACATAAAGTCATATTTTTGCAACAAATCCATTCAACCACTTGTATTCTCTCCCCAAAACGTTTTCTACATTCGGTGGTTATGTACAGCATAAAAATTAAATACAGTAATATACTGCTCTCAAATTTCACGTGTGCCGCATCTCTATATATTTTATAAGCAATCTAGTAGGCATAAATGCCAACACCATGTTCAAACAGCAAAAGAGGCTTGCATTGAGAAGATTACTTCTGTTTATGTGATATGCAGTTTTAGTCACATACCTACAGTATACTTGTGTTCTACAGCTGTACACTGAATTACATGAAGTGAAGTATTACTAAGGGTTCTGAAAAATCATATATGTAACAAATCATTTATTTAGCAAATTGCACATATTATTGGCAGTTAAGTACTTTTATATTTTGAAGATATACTTAAGACAAAACAATTTATTAAGAACTAGCTGCTATTTGTCAAGGATTGCTTAAAAAGCACACCTGTTTTATATTTCTGCCGCCTTTTTTCCCAGGTTAAATGAGCTTCCATCTAACACCTAATAGAAGTAGTAAATATTACCTGGTATTTGTTAATGTATTGTAGGCAATTGGGCAATTAGGCTCTTGATCTAAAATTAGTAAAGCTTTAAATCATGTCTTACATTCTGAAATGTACCTATAATGTGTTTCAGTTCTGAAGGCTTTAATTTTATTTCATTTGCACTTGAAGAATAACACATTGCTTATCTTCCCATTGTATCCTAATGACAAAGTTATGAGTGAAATATTCAAGCTATTTTGTTTAAAAGTACACAATTGCTATTTTCTAAAAATGACTTAGTCTTGGATACTGAATGTTTGTAATCGCTGCAGCATTTTATAATTATTTTATCAATTAAGATGAAAAAAGCAGTTAAAGGAAGCAATATGTGTAGTGTGTACCCTGATATTTGTTTGTCTTATATTTCTTATTCTTATTGTTATAAATGTACATACAGTAGCATATAAACATAAAATTATTAAACACATGGAAAAAAATAATAGAGAAGGTAATAGATGCCACAAAAGTTTTTGCCCCCGTTATCATGCAATTTTGCCTAACCACAGTTGCAAGTTTAACCATTTGCGTTATCGACATTTTTCAATTCAATTAAACGAAGATGCGATTTGAAAAACTGTGCTATTTGCTAACTGAAACATGATATTTTGTGCCTTACCGCATGATAGCGGTTGTAATAATGTCTGCTACATCCAGTATGTTTGGAGCTTGTTGTCAATCTAAAAACAGCAATGCACATTGCATAATTATGCTTTGTGTTGTATTTTATGGTTTTTAAGGGGGAAGATGGAACAGGTCGGGGTGCAGAACTACTGTTTTACCACAAGGCACTCTTGGTTTAAGATATATTCACCTCCAGTGTACTACTATTTTTGGGAACATAGCATTGTGGAAATTATCTCCTGGGAAGCTGCTGGATTGCTAGTCTGAAAATGTGTCCTACAAGGTCTGTAATCCTTATTGACTCACAGGCAGGACGCTGCTCAGCAGCCATCTTGGAAGAAGGCAAAAGCCATTTATGCAGTGATATAACTGCCTTGGTCCTACACAAGTAGAGTCTAACAAAAAGAGCAACTTGCACTCTAACCAATAAGCACACAATACCATATGTTGTATAGTTGCCTTCAGCTGTCATTTAGGTGCAGCCAATAACTTTCTAATGAACTCAGAACATATGCAGTGCTCATTATCCAGAAGACCAAATCCTTTCTGTAAAAGTATAAAATGTGTGTAACATGACTGGTCCAGATTGCCTCTCTGCTCTTGTCACATAAGTCTTGATAGCGCTACAGGGTGTGACAAGCAATTGCCATTGAACCCCCCCTCAAGGTACTCTCTGAATGACACAAAAGGAGGTGACATGGTGACATGGTGTTTGTGTACAGCCAATAGTGGTGCAGACACTATGCCCTCCCCTTCCAGATCTCAGAGAGGAAGTGCCAAACTGTTAGTTCTGATCTGGAGACTGAAGAGACTGGAAGGGCTGTTCTCTCTCCCATATGGGATGAGCATGCCCCCCCCCCCCCCCCCTCAGCCCCAAGTAGAACACCTACATTACAACAAAGGCTTCAAGATTACCAGAGGGCCCATGCACCATCCAGAGGCCTGGGATCCTCTGACATTCATCTGCTACGCTGTAAAGAACAACTGCAGTGACTGCATGCAATACAGCCCTTTGTTTTACATACTCCTGTCTGAGATTGCAGTGTATTGGACAGGGGTATGGAAGTATTGTGCATTGAGAGTATCTCTCTTTGGGCATCCTGGAGCTCCCTGAAGCTGGAGGCGCTGACACCCTGAGCTGAACATCATGAATCACAAAAGACTGTCCTGGTCTCCATACCAACGCGGACATCTTAGCTCTCCTGAACCCTCACAGGTATGCCACAGCACCACAACACATGTAGTAGCAGCAGTAACATCTCCGAGAGGGTGGGGGAAGCAGTGCTGCATGTGCAAAATGTATTATCTGTTTATGTTAAAACAGTAATCACCAGGGGAAAAACTATATACTTACACCAGACTTGCATTTTGCTTCATCAGGGAATACAGTGGCATATGTTGCAGGCTCATTAAATAGCAGGAGCAATTAGAACATTGATCAATTATCAAATTCCCCATATGCACAACAATCTAAAACCTGCATACTATCTAATTAATTCTATTTAAATACAAACATTACTTGAAAAATAAATGCACATGTTCAGCAAAATAGAAATGAAAAAAGTAAGATTGAACCCTAGTAGTATACAGTATACTGTATGAAACTTCATAATCGTATGCAGAATACATTTTTCAAATGGAACACATTTTACCACCATATACATATATTTATTGCAAGATGCACCATTTCAAGCTAATTTAAATTGTATTTAGGACAAGATCCATCAAACTCTATTAAGTCAATATCAGGTTATTGCAGCAGAACATTGTTTCATTTTCCAATAATGTTATGTTAAGTATATTTTAGCCATGCCTGTGAACACACATACCTGGGGAAAAATATGTATTAAAATAATTAGAATTTACTTTGCATTTCAAATTAAAATATTGGTCAGGAATTCAAGTGACTAAACAATCTAACATTCTGCTGGCTTTTTTTTTTTTTTTTTTTTTTACAGATTGCTTCCTGCCCTCATTCTGGTTCATTCAACAATTCTCCAGCTTGCTGCCTAATTTGATCCTGGCTTGCCTGACTACCTAATTTTCCTGTTCTTCCCGAATACTTAAAACTGCCCATTGCACCACTGATTTGGACTCCTGACCCATGATTACCCCAGGTGATTCTACACTACAGACTCCCACCATGGAAATCCCCACTGAGATTATCAACTGCTCTTAATTAAGATTCCTTGTTAATTATGTCCATATAGGGACAAGGCCATAATAAAATACATTCAAATCAAGTAATCCAGCATTTACAACATACATTTTCTGGACAAATTGCTGTAATTGTTGCTCTAATTATCTACAAATGTGGCAAGACTGGAACTGTGACTGCTCCAGAGCCAGAGTTGTATCTCTGCGGGGGCTCCAATCCGGAAGCATAGATCACACCCCTAGATTAAAAAATTGACAAAGTCCCCAGGACAAAAAGGGAAAAATTGACTTACCTTTTGTTTTGAGTGATTTTCATTTTTGTTCAATTGTAAACGATCTTGTTGTTAAAAAAAATCTATTGTATGTATTTCCGGGAGATATACAGTATAAGGCAGAGTCAAACGCTTTCCCTGTGTCATATAGCCTTACTCCAATTCCTTCTAATGTGGCTAATATCTAGAACAGCAGTAGAAAGCAGCAGCTGAACACTAGACCATCGATGGATGTGATCAAGTTAATTGTCCTCGAAGTCTGTATCCAAAATTAAAACTTAAAAAAAAGGTTAGGTTTCTTCTGCAGCCACAGTATGTTCACATTCAAAGTGAAGTCTATGGGCTGGATATATCAAACTCTGTTACAGTCGAGTTAATATCACACCCGTTAAAAAAACGATGTCAGGCTACGGTCACTGGAAAAGTCAAATTGAGATGACTTCCAGCGATCGCGACCAAGTCGTCGCTCCGTCACGTCGCGCTTACAATAAGCGCACACGATGGCGGCAATGCATTTGTTTTGACAAGATGTCGCACTTGGCACTATAAGCGCTTAGCTGCAAATATCAAAATCTTTCAGCTACAGAGATTTTGGTAGCTTTGTCGCTGCTCGTCGCTGTTGCTCCAACTATATGCGGTCGCTACGGACTACATTGGGCTGCTTTGTGGCTTCAAGCAGCACTGTAACAAGGAATATTAACTCAGCCTAAGCCTAAGCAATCAAATTTTCAATAGTTGAGTTGTCCATATTCTCACAGCAAGCAAGCACAACTCAACTGACAAAAAATAATTTGAACAGTATCCAGAATAGCTTACTAAATTTGCATTGGCTGTTAGCCGCTCACATGACCAGGCTGTCTCGCTGCAATAGCAAACAAGTTTGTCTCCCCTGCTTTTAGTATCCTTGTATCTCACATGCAAGCTCGCGCTCACTATCGCCATGAGCTTTGGAATATGAAGAGAGGAGTACTCCAGGCACACGGTCTTCTCATTAAGAGATTTTAATCAGCAAAGAAATAACCAACGTTTCAACTGTCACGCAGTCTTTGTTAAGGTCAGTCTTGTACAGGTAACTACTCCCAGCTAGAAAAATAGCGATACAGAGACTCTGAGAAATGATCTGAGAGACCCAAAAATGAAAAATCTATGACATATATGAAGTCCAAAAAATGGTTCTAAATCCGCGGCAAATCAGGTTATAAGTTCTTGGGCAAATAACATCGCCTATTGTGTACAATGAAGGACTGAACGAACAGGGAAAGATGGACCCAATAAGAGAGTAGCTAGAGAAACTAGACCCAGCCTTGAACCGAACCCTTAGTAACTCATTAGCATAAATATCTCGGTCCTAACTTCTGCATCCCTTAATGTCCAAAGATATTGAGGTAAATACCTGTGTCCTTATGATAAAGCCTTGTAGGATCCCGTGTGCTGAAGCTGTGGTAATACCGAAGCCTCAGACCGTCCGGGAAAAACTTCAGGCTGCTCACATGGAGGTGCCCGTCTCCTCTCGGCGTTCTCCCAAGAGGCATAGCGAATTGCCGGAACCTGCGCTGCGGAAGTGCGTCGCTCCAATCGTGGGGCAGTAGAGTTGAAAAAATTGTTGGAACAGCAGGAACCCAGAGAAAGCACCGATCAACTCACCAGAGGTAGCAAAAAATAAAAAAAGGTTTATTGAATTACATTGTTAAAAACAAAAAACAAACTAACATAAAAAACAAAATCTCCTACATGTTTCAGGCTCTCCAGCCCTTTCTCAAGGAGTATGAGAGGGGTCTGATAGAATGATGTATATATAGCCCCTCCTCTGAACTCTCCAACACCAGAAATGCATGACAGGTGATTTAAACATATAACAATTAACTCAAAAAGTGTGTCCATGTCTCTATATTGATAATGCAATAGGAAAATAATGAATCATAAATCAATATGGGAACATATATCAATAAACAGCTAGGCAGTGGACAGAGAAATCTACAATATAAGTAAACTCAATGTCATTCAAAGAAATTGATATAGATTGTGTTGAATAAAGGTGTATCTCATTAATTGATTAATTAAGCTATCCCTATCACATAAGAGATGAGGACACACATAAACATGTTGATTGCATAAACATAGGAAAAGCTGGTATAACCTTCATGAAGTAATAGATATAATACAGAACAGAAAATATTTCACAAAGATATAAAAACTATAAAAACTACAATGTATATGAAAATAAACAAGGATATACATAGGAGGGACTATATATACATCATTCTATAAGACCCTTCTCAAACTCCTTGAGAAAGGCCTGGAGAGCCTGAAACATGTAGGAGATTTTGTTTTTTATGTTAGTTTGTTTTTTGTTTTTAACAATGTAATTCAATAAACCTTTTTTATTTTTTGCTACCTCTGGTGAGTTGATCGGTGCTTTCTCTGGGTTCCTGCTGTTCCACCAATTTTGTCAAGGTCAGGGCTGACAAACATATGAAAAATAGGCAAATATATACCCCAATGCTCACCCATCTTGACTCACTGCAGCAGTCCCTCGGCGTGAAAACGTGTTCCACCGTGACGTCACCGCCAAAACGTAGGTCCCGCATGCGCATCACATAGCTCACATGAGTGTGAGCCCGGCGCCTGTGTGCGGCACAACTTCATTACGGCCGCACGTCTCAGCAGACTCAAAATTGCCTCCCCTCTGCTGTCATGACAACCAGACGCTGAATGCAGCGCCAGTCATGGCAGCCAGGTAACAGTGACTCAAACATGGCAGAGCCCCTGTGTGATAGAAACAAACTAAAGGACCTTCTCCCAGCACAAACTGTACCACTATATATTCCCATAAAATAAGGGTGAAATACCCATAAGAACATAAATTACAATAACATATACCACATAACAGTGTATATATAACACATGTACTCCCACCCTCTGGGAGATAATTCTCTAGTTACAAGGTGTTGTGGTGCGGCATACCTGTGAGGGTCCAGGAGAGCTGAGCTGTCTGCATTGTAGTGGAGACCAGGACAGGCTTTTGGTGTCATCTGATGTTCGGTATCCGGTGTTCAGCGCCTCCAGTTTCAAAAAGCTCTAAGAATCTTAGAGGCAGTCCCTCTGAAGCAACTCTTATACACCCATGCGCACAGACTAGAATCCAGGCAGGTGCAAAAAGGAACAAGGACTTTATCGGCAGTCACTGCAGCACATGGTGATATAGCATTTGCAGGAACTCAGAGCATCCCAGGCCTCTGGGTGTGTGGGCTCTCCTAATGTGGAGCTTTAGATGTTGCTGAATCAAACAGCCATTGAGGGGCTGGCTGACCTCTCCCTCCCTGAGGAGAGGATACATGCCCCAAAACTCCACTCAGTTGGAAGGGTGGGAGAGAATTCACTCTAATTTGGTGCTGCCTCCCTGAGGAACCAGAAAGGGAGGGCTCAAGATTTGTGTCCTGATAGGCTGTACACAGATCCCGAGTCACCACCTCTTCTGTAACTCAGAGAGTAGCATGAGGGAGATCAACTGCCCACATAATTGCCTGTCACAGCCTAGACTGCTAAGGACTTATGTGACAGGAGGAAGAGAAAGGCAGGGTGGGCTAACCATGTTAAATATATGAAAAGTGTTTATACAGTGAAAAAATAAGTGAACATAATACAGTAAATAGATCCCATAAGACAAAACATACTACATTAACTAACAAACATATAGCACAAACATAACAAAAGTGTCACAGAAATGGAACTAATTGTAAACCATCTCTATTTGAGAATAAGATTTCCAGCATGTATGTCAGTATGAAACCGGAGCTGACAGATATTAAGGGCACAGGTCCACCACTGCAACAACACAATCAATGCTTGTCAAGGAAACATTTAAGGTTCAACTGCTCATTGAGTCCACCTCCAATACTCGTCCGTAAATGAAATATCCAATATGCTTCTCTCCTTAAAAGGGCTGTGTCTGTCTAAAGCTCCTTTTAATGGTGGCACAATTTCAATACCCATGACCCGCATTGCTGATATGAGATGTTCATGTTGGACACAATGTTGCACCAGAATTGTTCGATCAGTGCCTTTTTAAATTACACTCGTGTGCTCTATAAGGCGTTGTTTGAACATCCTTGTCGTTTTACTGACAAAGTAATCCACAAGGGCATCTAAAGAAGTACACAACATGTGTGGACCTACATGTGATCCTATGCTTGATTTTTATACTCTCACCAGTACATAGATGACAGAACACATCTCCAATACAGAGACTATTGCTTATAGAGCAATTACATCTGAAATTACCTTGTTTACCTTTGCTTAAAAAATGCGTACTGTAGTTTGAAAAAATTGTCATCAGATTTAATCAGTGTGTCAAAAAGATGTTTCCATCTTCTGAATGCTAGCATGGGGGGATTCTGACACATTTAAGACAAAATGTGGTAATGCTGCATTATATGCCAGTGTTTATTCAAAGTAAATCTCAAGAAGTTACTGCCTCTATTGTAAGTGGGAGAATATTATCCTATCAGTTGAGCATCTCCTTTGTCCAATAGGTGGTACGGGACGTTTAAAGGCCTCCTCAAGCGAGGATGGTGTATAAACACTGGCCATAAAACGTTCCTTTAAATCAGAGATTGCAGGGCCAAACCGTTCTGATCTATCTGTAATTCTTGAGATTCTCACTTTTTGTGAGTAAGAAAGTGTCATAACTAGGGCTGTGAGTGATAGCTATCGGCCCTAAGTACAGCATTCCTATCACTGGGCTTCCTAAATACAGATGCAGCCACTAGTATTAGAACTCTTGCCTTGGAAATTCTGGGGCAATCTCACAGTAAATACCTCAACATTGCCAGAACATTGCTGCAACATTGCCTCAACATTTCTGTGAGATTCTTAATGGCCCATCGGATTAACATAGCAGGGGTCCCTGCAGTCCCATTCAGTTTGATTAGAGTTTTGTTTAGCTTCAATAAAGCCGACCTGAGCCTGCGGAAACCAGTTCATGGGATCTGCCTGTTTTTTTGTCATGGCTGTGAAGGGTGCAACGATTTTGGAAAAATCACAAATAAATCGCCTTTAATAATTAGTGAAGCCCAAGAATCTCTGGATAGATTTTAATCCCTTAGGTACTGGCCAGTCAAGAACAGCAGCAACCTTGGCAGGGTCCATTTCTAGGGCCTGGGCAGAGATAATGTATCCGAGAAAAGGATTTCTCGAATTTGCACTTCTCGAATTTAGCGGTTGTTCTCCAGAAGGCGTTTAAGGACCACCCTCAACTGCTGACGATGTTGTTCCAGGGTCTTAGAATAGATGAGGAAATCATCAAGGTATACGGTAACTAAGGATTCTAACATGTCTCTGAAAATTTTATTCACGAATAGCTGGAACACTGCGGGTGCATTGCATAATCTGAAGGGCATCACCAAGGACTCGGAGTGGCCATCGCTTGTGTTGAAAGCGTTTTTTGTTGCCCTGCCTTATCCTTATGTAGCCATGCCTGGTGTGGCTACTAGTCTGCCCTTGCTGACATGCAAGTCCTGGTAAGAACAGGCAGTGCCAGTACCAATTATGGGTTTTCCCCACACAGGCTGCTTCCCTTGACTGACGGGGGAGGAGGTGGGACTAGGTCTGTGTTCTGTCCAATCATGGGTTTAGACCTATTACCTTTCCCCTACTATACTTAAGGGAGTTTGTCACAGGAGACCAGCACTTTTAACATCTTTTTACCAGGGGATCGTTTGATTGAGCAAAGCAAGGAGATAAAATAAACTGTAATTTATTTCCACGAATGACATACACACAATGTTAAAGAATTACACTCAAAATACACTTACTGGGACGGGAGCAAGTGAGCCGCCATTTTCTAAACTGCACGGACTTCACACTAAGATGGGGGTACTCAGGTTATTCTGCCCGCCCTGACACCTTAGTAGCTCTGAGCCTTTCAACTCCGGACTTCCACAGACATCGCGGCGTCAGGCTAGCGGGATGTTTAAGAAGTCCGGAGCTGGATATGCTCAGCTCATTCACAGTACTTTACTGACATGCATTTCTAAGTGAGCACTATCATAAAATGAGTTTCACCCGGTCTCTGGTGTTTTAAATGAAAGCCCAAATGTGCCTAACATGTTGGGACAATTAAAATAGGGGGACTTTCATTCACCAATTTTTATATAAACGTATAAAAATTGCGCTATGCAAGTTTTCATTTTTTTCACCTGAACGACGCTCACAGCAAGTTTCAGCGCTCTATGAGCTTCCTAGCAAAAGTTAGGTAAAAGCCGCTTTTTATGCTGCCAAGTGCTGGACTTTAAAAACATTTTCTTTACATTTACACAGGAAAATATTTCTACATTATACAATCTAAACGTAGTAAATACATTTATCTCGCCACCTTATACCTGATGGGAGATAGTCTGAACCCCAACCTGGGTTCTGGGGGTTTTGACACGAAACAATAGGAAAAATCAGGCACTGATACTCAGGAAACAGAAGGGTAAATGATGTCCAAGAGAGCGTGTGCCCATAAAAAAACTGATTTAATGGATACTACAAAAAAACAGCTACATTAAGGGGTACACAGACCCCCACCAAACGTGATTTCTGTTTCCTGAGTATCAGTGCCTGCTGTTTCCTATTGTTTCGTGTCAATTACCTCAGAAAAAACGGAAGCACACCCCCTGTTGTGGAAGAAGACTGGACAGCCATAAGGACATCACCAACTCTAACGTGAGTTATTTAACATCACATGCAAATTCTCCATTCTGATATCATATGTTGGGACACTTTATTGTGAGGTCCCTTACTGCATTGCTTGTGGGGACCCTAGCCTACTAGTCGGATTATAATGGAGTAGTGATTACAATACGGTTGTTCCACGTGTTATGGGTTGGCTATCCTTTATTCATTATCCAGGAGGTTACACTACAGGAATCATCATTCAATTTCATTGAACTTTATTTTTTGTCTAGTACAACTTTGAGTCTTTTTTTCAGAGCACCACACAATTTTTCCTTTTTTTCTGGGGGTTTTGGGCATATACCGGGGAACTATTTGAATGTGAATGATTCCCCTGCCTGGTCTTACCACTCTGGTATGTGCTGAAGCAGGGAAATCCTTGCTGGATGACACGCCTGGAATAGTAAGACACACACACATTTTTATTGCAATACGGTTTACATGCCATAACTGGGCTGCAGAGCTGACACTTTACAAATTCCCAATATGGCTCAGGAGCACCCAGCCGGACATAATACCTTTATTATTGGCCTGGGTACCCCCTCACCATCACAGTGTTGCAACCCCAAAATCTTTAGTGTCTCTACCGTTGAAAGAGATAAGGTATCACGCAGGGCTGCTGTGCACTGGCAGGCCATGATCCTCTTCCCTAATGGAGAGAGTGAGTGATTAACTTTTCCTCTGGTCCTGCTAGAGGGCTGGGGAAGAGCAGGGACTTCTGTGGGGGCCCTTGACCCATAGTGAAGGTCCAGGGACCATCCCAAGTTTGGAGACAGATCAGTGACTGTATTGGGCAGGACTGCCTGTATATTGTTCAGGTTGCAGAAGAATAAAGCCGGTGCAAGTTTCTACACCTCCCACCTAGTGTGTAATCTTTCTGGGGGAGAGGAAACCGTTCTACTGTGGAGAATTACCTCCATACCTCTGGAGCCTACAGCAGATGGAGGAGCTGTGTACCATGGAGTAAATGTTGGGTATATACCCCAGAAGCCTGTCCTGCAGTCCCCACAATCATCGGTGGCCAACTCAGCCCCTTGTGAACCAATAGGTAGCATGCACCATACACCTGGTAACAAGGGGATCTACCAGCGGGTGGGGAAATACAGTTACACATAAGGTTATAAGCTCCTCTAAAATCGAGCTTGGTAAAAACAGTTGCCCCACATAGACGGTCAAAAATTTCGGTGATCAGAGGAAGAGCATACCGGTTCTTGATTGTAATCTTGTTCAAACCCCAATAATCAATACAAGGCCTCAAGGATCCGTCCTTCTTTGCGACATTAAAGAAACCGTCACCAGCAGGTGAACAGGATTTATTAATTAATTCCGCTGCAGATTCTCCACAATGTATATTCTCATAGCATTGGTTTCAGGTTCAGAGAGCGGATAGATACATCCACGAGGAGGAGTCATCCCAGGAAGAAGACCGGTAGCACAATCAAAAGGTCGGTGCATAGGTAATTCTTAAACTTGCGCCTTGTCGAAGACCCATCTAAGGTGACAGTAACAGCCTAGGAGACCAGGTAAGTACACCAGTACAGGCAATAGAAGAGTACCCACAGGACAACAGGGTGAAAGACATTTGCTATTGCAGGCAGACCCCCAAGTTAATATCTGTCCCAAAATCCTGTCAATCTGGGGTATATGGGTACGTAGCAAAGGAAGTCCTAGAACCACATCGATAGCTGGAGAATTGATAACGTCCAGCTGGATGAGTTTATGGTGCAAAACACTGACCATAGCTTAAGTTGAGCTGTCTCTTGCGAGACGATCCCCGATCCCAAAAGTCTACCGTCAATGGAGGATATACCTCAGGGCACGTCTTTTCCTTTGGAGAGGAATCTTGATTCACAGAGTGAAGGCTCTATCCACAAATATACTGGTGGCTCCGGAGTCCACGAAGGCCTGGGTTATAACGGAATGGCCCTGCCAAGATAAACAGATGGGAACCATCAGGCGACTGGGAGATGGGAAGAAGGTACAGATACCTAGATACCTCCCCTATTTGCGCTGGGTACTGACGTTTCCTGACTTCTTTTGGACAGGTTCGTACAATGTGGCCCTTCTCGACGCAGTAGAGGTACAACCCCAAGGAGTGACGGTGTTGCTCCTCCCGTTCCATGAGATGCATATTGTTCAATTGCATGGGTTCCGTAATTTCTCCTAAAGCTTCATTGGGAGAAGCCCGAAGAGGTGGAGTCAGTGGAAGAGACCAGAACCAGTGAGAACGATCCTGCTCCTGACGTCTTTCCCTCATCCAAAGATCGAGGGAAATGCAAAGGGCCCTCCAGGTCCGCGGGCAGATCCCTGTATGTTAATTCACCCTTCAGTCTCACCTCAATGCCCTGACGGAAAACAGCCTTCAAAGCCCCCTCGTTCCAATCGGTCTCTGCAGCCAAAGTCCTAAACTTAATAGCATATTTTCCAATGGTGCGAGAGTCTTGTTTTATCTGCAGGAGTTCAAATTCAGCAGAAGCCGCATGACCAGGAGTATAAAAGATTGTCTAGAAGGTCTGCATGAAATTGACGAGTCATCCAACAAAGGGGAACCCTGTTCATAAAGAGGTGATGCCCCAAGCCAATGCTTCATCCGTGAGGAGAGAGAGTACATATGCAACTTGAGTGGTGGGTAGAGAAGGATGATGGTTGTGTGTCAAACTGCACCTGTCACTGGTTCAGGAATCCTCTACAAGCTGAGGGAAGCCCTCCATAGTGGACAGAAGTAGAGATCCAGGGTTCCCTTTGGACCACAGATACTGACGAGAAATCCCCAGCTAAAGGTACAGGCGTAGATGGAGCCACACCGAGGTGAGTGCACAGGGTCTGCAGTGTAGAGGAGAGTGAGTCCAGTTTCTGATCCAGCGTAGCCAGGCAGGTGCAGAAGCTGGCCCTGATGGGTAACAGCATTCACTACCTTTGCAGGGTCCATTGCATGGCTCATGCAAATTGTAATGTTGCTGACTGCAGCATTAAAACCTTGCCTATTTTTCACTACCTGGGTTTCCCTGTCTGCGTGATTTTGGAATTCTACATTTGTGCTCCGGATCTCCTTCTGCAGTGTTACTGTGAGTTCCTGGATTTGGCAGTACGTGAGGGTTGAGGAAGAGGCTCCCGTAGTACAACAGACGTGCGGTCTGGATTCACTATGGCCAGTGGGTTATGCTGTTCCGAACCGGGTCTACACTAGGAGGTAAGAAGACTTCAAACTACAACATCCCTCCATGATCCTACTTACGTAGCTTCTTGAATTCTTGAATTCACAGAGTGAAGGCTCTATCCACAAATATACTGGTGGCTCCGGAGTCCACGAAGGCCTGGGTTATAACGGAATGGCCCTGCCAAGATAAACAGATGGGAACCATCAGGCGACTGGGAGATGGGAAGAAGGTACAGATACCTAGATACCTCCCCTATTTGCGCTGGGTACTGACGTTTCCTGACTTCTTTTGGACAGGTTCGTACAATGTGGCCCTTCTCGACGCAGTAGAGGTACAACCCCAAGGAGTGACGGTGTTGCTCCTCCCGTTCCATGAGATGCATATTGTTCAATTGCATGGGTTCCGTAATTTCTCCTAAAGCTTCATTGGGAGAAGCCCGAAGAGGTGGAGTCAGTGGAAGAGACCAGAACCAGTGAGAACGATCCTGCTCCTGACGTCTTTCCCTCATCCAAAGATCGAGGGAAATGCAAAGGGCCCTCCAGGTCCGCGGGCAGATCCCTGTATGTTAATTCACCCTTCAGTCTCACCTCAATGCCCTGACGGAAAACAGCCTTCAAAGCCCCCTCGTTCCAATCGGTCTCTGCAGCCAAAGTCCTAAACTTAATAGCATATTTTCCAATGGTGCGAGAGTCTTGTTTTATCTGCAGGAGTTCAAATTCAGCAGAAGCCGCATGACCAGGAGTATAAAAGATTGTCTAGAAGGTCTGCATGAAATTGACGAGTCATCCAACAAAGGGGAACCCTGTTCATAAAGAGGTGATGCCCCAAGCCAATGCTTCATCCGTGAGGAGAGAGAGTACATATGCAACTTGAGTGGTGGGTAGAGAAGGATGATGGTTGTGTGTCAAACTGCACCTGTCACTGGTTCAGGAATCCTCTACAAGCTGAGGGAAGCCCTCCATAGTGGACAGAAGTAGATATCCAGGGTTCCCTTTGGACCACAGATACTGACGAGAAATCCCCAGCTAAAGGTACAGGCGTAGATGGAGCCACACCGAGGTGAGTGCACAGGGTCTGCAGTGTAGAGGAGAGTGAGTCCAGTTTCTGATCCAGCGTAGCCAGGCAGGTGCAGAAGCTGGCCCTGATGGGTAACAGCATTCACTACCTTTGCAGGGTCCATTGCATGGCTCATGCAAATTGTAATGTTGCTGACTGCAGCATTAAAACCTTGCCTATTTTTCACTACCTGGGTTTCCCTGTCTGCGTGATTTTGGAATTCTACATTTGTGCTCCGGATCTCCTTCTGCAGTGTTACTGTGAGTTCCTGGATTTGGCAGTACGTGAGGGTTGAGGAAGAGGCTCCCGTAGTACAACAGACGTGCGGTCTGGATTCACTATGGCCAGTGGGTTATGCTGTTCCGAACCGGGTCTACACTAGGAGGTAAGAAGACTTCAAACTACAACATCCCTCCATGATCCTACTTACGTAGCTTCCCGACGGACCTCCGGTCATTCCTTCCCCCGGTCCATACTACACACATGAGCGAGCGTACTCCTGAGTGCAGGACAGGGATATACCAAATCAGAAAACATGGGAAGGATGTTGATCCAGGGAGTAATCTGATTGCCATATTTGGAGTCAGGAAATAATTTTTTTTTCCCATTATGAAATATTATTAGATAATATTTCACTGGGGTTTTTTGTTTCCTTCCTCTGGATCAATATACTGTAAATACAAATATAAGATAACGTATTTGTTGTCTAAATTTAACATACAGTAGGTTGAACTTCAACCTCATCTACTATGTAACTATGTAACTTTGACAATGCATGTATTTACAGTGCCTCCCTATTTAATAACTGCTGTACTTATAAATGTGTTGATTGTAATTAAAACTACACAAATACTAAATAAGGCATGCATTAATATACTTTACTTTCAATCATATACATTCACTTTCAAATGTTCCTGACATTTCAATTAAACCATATTGATCATGTTATTACAGTTTCTATCTATGGCCCCACTTTCTTTCCATGTACTAAATCTGCTTTAAAATGAGAAGTTGTGATTCCTTTTAAAGAAAGAATAGCACACCATTAACCATTTGTTCCTACTGGTTAGGTAGTATCCCTACCAATAAAAATTGTTCAGTATTTTATCTTTTACTTTGAGGTCATTAATCACATTGTGGGTGTGGCAAAGAAGCCAACACCTTGTCCTTTTCTATTACTGAATCAATGTAAGTTACCAAAGAGGAATGATTTGCTCATTAATCATATCAATGGACTGTAATATGTACTATTAATCTTTTAAGCTTTTCACTGACTTGTCTACTAGCACAAGTGATCTTCTTTGCTGACCTTAAAACTCTAATATAAAAATGCTGTGTTTACAGATGAACCAATATTTTACTTTAGCAAATGGTTGAATGGTTTTTGCTGAAATGGAAAACAAAAATCAGTAACCTTTCCATATAATAAAGATCTATAATTATTTATTAAACCATATGTGAAAAGAGAATATTCATTGCAATTAACCTTCTAAACAGTAAAATAGTAATTATTGTGTTTGCATAACCAGACAAATTAAGCCAGATGTTGCAATACGGTAGATTCACAGGCTTAACCAACTTTGGATATTCTCAATCATTTCCCTATAATAAGTACAGGGTACTGATAAACAAGTACTGTACATCAAGAGGGTAACAAGATGTCAGCAGAATAATAGTGGATGTTACTGATTTAAGGGTACAATTCCTTATACTGTAGTTATCTTAGAAACAACAATTTATAAATAATGTACAATAACATTCATTTGCTTCCTTAAAGGAATTTAACCTGAATGGAAAGGCCTAACCCATGTCCCTTTCTTTAAACCAACCTCAACCCTTCTCCCAATCCCAAATAAATCGCTGACACCAAACATGCCCACAGCTTTATTGGAATTCCTACATCCCCAATAATGCCTGATCAGATAGCCCTTCCACCAGGATCCCTGACCCTTGAAACCACACCACCCACCACTTAAACCCACTAGCCATGCTGGCCTAGTTGGACTCCCTTTGTGACTGACCAAGATTACTAGGACAGTGACATGCTAACCGCCCTAGCAAGGGCCTCACACTGCCTTCTCCACCATATAAACTCTGAAATTAATGCTGTGTTAAGCCAAGGTGCAATCTGATCAAGCACATAGCCACCAAAAGGAGGGGAACTTTACCTTTTAAATTGTACCCCCCCCTCTTGCTAGCTAATGCCTGTTCCAAACCCCCTTGAGAGGCCAAATTAAATATGTTCAGAGAGATGTCCGATAAATGGATTCCCTGTACGCCCTATTATATTTGCCTTCAAAGTCTACAAGTCTAATGGCCACTCCCCCTGAAATCATGATAAAAATGGCTACCCCTTTATTCACCTATATCCATGCCCTTCTCTATTGCCTTACAATCCTGAGCCCTTGACCATATTTTCTGTGGAATAATTTCAGACCACACTATCACTGATTCCCTGAATGCTAGGTATAACTGAGCTATATCTATAGGCTTACATGTTTGTAATTCCCCAGCTGTGATCTAGTTCCCTTTATAAATATATGCACCACATCTGCATTACGCCAACCTTGTTAACTTAAAGGACTGAATATGGTCCTATAGTATTCTCCCTCATGATGTAGATACTAATATGTGGTTATCTATGTCATCAAGGGGGCTGGACATATTGAAATGTCCTTAGCCCTTGCACGAGACTGCTTCTTACGTGAAGAGTGATCTGGGACTCTGCACAGCTCCTCTACACTGTTTGGCTTTTCTGATCAAGTGAAGGATTAAAGCTGCAGAGGTCTCATTCAGAAGAATAGACCCCCACAATGTTATTCCCTCAGGGCTGCAATCAACCCAGCAGGCACTGTTCCCAACGCCACTGACTTTTGCTTGTTTGTCCGTGGTGCCGAGGACAGTACATTTTGCTACATTTGTACATCCAACACACTCCCCTAGCTAAACTGGTCAACTGTCCCATGCACACAGGCTTCCAAACCTACTCCAAAAAGATTTATAATGGCCCCCATTTTCTTACTAGAATTGCTTTAGGTGGGAACAAACAGTATTCTATCCTCTTTCTTGGTCTGATTTCTATTATGGGAGAAGGAGTGGCTCAGTGACTGACACTGAGAGTTTGAAGCAGGGGAGCCTGGTTCAATTCCCGGTGTCGGCTCCTTGTGACCTTGGGCAAGTCACTTTATCTCCCTGTGCCTCAGGCGCCAAAAAATAGATTGTAAGCTCCACGGGGCAGGGACCTCAGCCTGCAAAATGTCTCTGTAAAAGCGCTGCGTACAACTAGCAGCGCTATACAAGAACATGCTATTATTATTATTATTAATACTGTTGTTCCCCGCATTGGATCTTCTCAACTGCAAATATGGGGATGCAGTATATGTATTGCATGAACAACTCTGCTATTTGGATGCCCCGCCTGTGTGTGAAACATATGTACATAATTAATATACTTTGTATATGATTGATGACCCTACTTTTTATAATGTAGAAATCTGTGTTCAAAACAATGTATTGAATTTGAACCCATTTGTAAGTCACAAAGAAGTCTGAGTGCTGTGCTGACAGTGTTAAGAATCACAGTAGTTCACATTTAATTTAGAACATACAATTTTAGGAATGCAATAATTTTGCAAGATATTGTAACAGCTGCATCCTAATGAACAGCATGCAACCTAATCTTTGGGACATGAGTTTGTCTCTCAACAAGCATTCATTAAACTATGTTGCAAGTGTTGTTTCCCTTTTTCTAGGTACTGAAGACTACATTTACTAGGAACTGAACTCTGTCATGTAGAAAAATCTGCATTTAATCTGATGTTTTTTCAAGAGGAACTACTATTGGATTCACTGAGGTTCCCGGGCAGCCGCTAACAGAGGGAACACCACAGAGAGCCAATAGCTGGCTACACCAGCGTTGTGCTACGAAGACGTATTCTCATTCCTCACCATTAGGCCTCGGTCCCGCTGCGCTCGTTGGCGCGGGCGGCAATGTCGCGAGTTCCCCACCAGCAGGGGAATCCTCGCGAGCCGGTCCCGGTCCCCACTGGCGGCACAGCTGACTACACGCTGTCGCGCGTCAGCCGCTGGAGACACCAGAGAATGGTGTTTTCTAGCTTTGACGCATGACGTGTGTGGCTGTGAGCCAATGGGGAGGGGAGGCTTTGGGAGGAGGAGAGGCTTCGGGGAGCGGGGAGGAGTGTGGAGTGAAAGCAGGTGAGTGCCTTTCTCTGTGTGTGTGTCTGTGTGTGTGCGTGCCTGTCTGTGTGTGTATGTGTGTGCCCGAGTGCGTGAGTGCCTGCCTCTGTCTGTGTGTGTGTGTGTGTGTGTGTATGAGTGCGTGAGTGCCTGCCTGTGTGTGCGCACGTGTGTGTGTATGAGTGCGTGAGTGCCTGCCTGTGTGTGTGTGTGTGTGTGTGTATGTATGTATGAGTGCCTGCGTGTGTGTGTGTTTAATACTTACCGAAGCTCCAGCTCCAGCCCGAGTCCGTGGAGGAAGGGGGGGGGAGAGTAGCGGGTCCCTCCGCTCAAGCCACGCCCCCCCTCCCTGTCAAACCGCCCACCACCCGCCCACCTCCCGCTCCGGCTCCCGCTCCCTACAGACCGCATATCGCGGTCTGTGTATCTCAGCGCACCGCCTGTCAGCAGTGCGGGTGCGCTGACTCTGGGAGCGGGGCCTTAGCCTTATTCTGTTTTAATTTGTTACACTGCATAATAGAATGGCCTTATAGTAAGTTTGCAGTCTATGGGAGTTAATGGTATATTTTTATAATGTTTTTGGAGCTTTTACATATTGCCCTATGGTGTTTTTTTTTTTTTTTCTTGCGATTGCCTACTTCCACCACATAACAATTCTGCCACTGATTGTGATTGTGTTGTTTCACAGTATGTGACTACAGCCATTGGAGGATACTGCAGATTTTCATGAGAGCCCCTATGATATTACCCTATTGATTCCTTCTTGTGCCTCTCTTTTATATGCCTGGTGTTATCCTTCGCAAATTATTTTTTTCCTGGAAGAACCCAGGAGATAATACCTGAGCACTGATACTGCCCACTTCACCGCTAAACTCTCCTTCTCTATCACAGAGTAGGCTTGTTCTCTTTTTAAGAGCTTCCATCTGTACTATGTTATGACACTCTTCCCCGTCTACCTTCTTAGACAAGACAGCCTCTAAGCCTACTTCTGAGATACCCATCTGAAGAATGAGGGGCTTTTCAAAGTCTGGACTGTAAAACCAGCTCTGAACACTTTCTTACCTGGTTCCGTTTTGACATTGTGTGCAATCAAATGTGTTTTGCCTGGTAATGGAATTCCTTTCTTGTGCTATCTGTGCCTCTCGTGAATTTTCATTGGCATTCACACCTAGGCTTTCTAACCTTTCTCTAAGTTTCAATACATACTGTACTACATTATTTACCCTTGGGATTTGTTCGTCCCACATTGCTTTTACCAAATCCAGGATGCCTCTTGGTTGTCTTCCATAAAGTAACTCAAAAGGTGAAAACCCTGTGCAAGACTGGGGAACTTCCCAAATAGCAAAGAGAAGAGGTGGAAGCAGTTCAGTTCATCCCAATGCTGTATCTCAGTACTGTATATATAAACTTCCTTAACATATTTTTAAGCGTTCAACTAGTTCACCTGTTTGGGGATGATAAACCGAGGTCCGTACGGACTTCAATTTTAACAGGCCACAGACCTCCTTCATGAGCCTGAACATAAAATGTGTTCCCTGGTCTGTTAAAATTTTTGTAGGAAACCCCACTTGGGAGAAGACCTTAATTAGTTTGGCCGCTACCACCTTAGCAGATGTTGTTCACCAATGGAATAGCTTCTTGGTATGTTGTATCATAATCCACTATAACGAGTATATACTGGTATGCTGCAGCACTTTTTACAGGAGACCCACTATGTCCACACTTATCCTTTCAAAAGGGTCACAACCATTGAGATAGGCACCAAAGGGACTTTGGTGTTCCCCTTTGGGGCAACTATCTGACACTCAAGGCATGAATCACAGAAGTCCCTTACCGCTCTATAAATTCCTGGCCAATAGATCTGTATAAGGAGGCGGGTTCGGGTTTTCTTACTTCCCACCCAGATTACCCGAGCAAGGAAGAGTATGAGCTAAATGTAATACCTCTTTTCTATAGGGTCTTCGCAGTAGCAGTTGCATTTGTGTCTTTTGAGTTTGCTTCTCTTTCTCCACTCGATATACGAGGTTGTTATGCAACTCAAAATTAGGAAGAATACTGACCCCTGTGGGTTTCTTACTTCCTTGTCTACCACTGCCACCTGGTCATACACCCGGCTTAAGGAATTGTAATTTTTTTGCTCAACCAGAAAATTTGAAAAAACCATAAGCAGCTCTATCTCCAGTGTAAGGGAGAGTTATCAATTCCCTGCCCCTTCACCCATTGGGGAACACATGTCTGACCAGTTTGGGGTATCTCTAACTCTTGAGCGGTATCAACATTTAACACCTGGGGGCCATACACACAGGACAGTTCTACAGCTAAAAAGTTCTCCATTATTCTTGAGGATTCCAGGAGGATATTTACAGATTGCCGAAAAAAACCATTCCCTTGCGCCTAGGGGCAAAACCCGCAAACTGTTATGGGCGACTAACTTGTAACATCAGTGGAGCTGCAGGTCTCCGGTTTTAGGTAGCGCCAGCAGTGGTGGTGCACACATTGGGCTAGGACTTGCAGTCATATACCTGGGGAATACTGCTCTTCTCTGAAGCATTGCCAATAGGAATGCTTGGTTATCCGCATGCGATCCAGGGTTGCTGCCTTGACTTGGATGTAGTTGAGTGTTGCAGTATTGTCAAGGGAGCGATATGCCACCTGTGCTTGTCCCTTTAACTGCGGGGCTAGATAGGTGGAGATGGGTGCTACATTCTTCCTTGGGCCACCCTGAAAAAAATGTGACTCGCTCAAACTTGATGAGGAAGTACTATGTCTCGTCATCTGGTCCCATTTTCGTCAGCCTAATAACAGGCTCTGATCTCCAGTGCCTGCGTTACGGGCTGTGGAACTTGTGGCATCAGTGTTTGTAACAGATTCCTATCTGTTGTACCAGCTGCTAATGAGCCGTGTCTGGTTAGCTCAAGGAAAAAAATGTTCCAGTCACTGTTACTGTTGCTGCTGGGCAGCCCGATTTTCAGTCTCTCGCAGATTTTGGCTTGATTTTACCTCTTGCTGCTGTTGGGCGACCTGTTATTGCTGCTGTTTTGCAGCCTCTTTGTTGCAGCAATAGCAGCAGCTGCTATTGTGCAGCCTGATTTTCAGTCTCTCGCTGATGTTGTGCGACCTATTGTTTCTGCAGTAGCTGCAATTGCTGTCGCTGTACAGCCTGGTTTTCAGCTAGTAGTGCCTGTAGTTGCTATTGCTGCATAGCCTGGGATTCAGCCAGATACTTTATCAGTTTTTCATTATGTTTTTTGGCAGGATGGCCTCGCAGCAAGGGTTAATAAGAGGCCAAACAGTGGGTTAGGCTTTAACTCCAGTGGTTTATTCTCAATAAACAAAAGAGAATAATAAGCACACTGTCCCCTTTAAGGAAAGAACACAAACCATTAAAAAAAATCAACTCCCCTTGGTAGACAGGCCCTATCTACCTGGCAGACCAGCTATGCCAGTTACCAGCCCCTAAAACACACCCTCAAATTTAGAGACATAATATCAGGGAATAATATTATAGTCCTTATCTAACAGTTGGGGAACTCTGTCCCATGTGAGACCAGGCAATCCCTCTGGTCATAGCAGAACTTTGCTTCCTCCTTTGGTCTGGAATGCTGGTTCCATGGAGCAGGGATGTGTCCATCAGTTTGGTCAGGCTCGTGGCAATTTGGTTTCCTGGTTGTAGTTCCCAGATGGTCCCAAAACCCTGCTCCCTGTGGGCCTGGGGACCAAAGCCAACAATGTCGTCCTGGTTGGGGAGAAGTCTCTCTCTGCCTTGCTGGGGCAAATCAATCTCTTAGTGTCTGGCAGCTTCCTGCCTTTTAAACCTCCTGTTTAGTCAGGAGTTTTGGCTTAACTGGTTGCACCTGTAGCTAGCCTCTCCAGGAGGAATTTAACTGCCTGCATGCTAGAAAGCACATTTACTGTACTACTACAGCATATAGAGATAGTGACTGTCACTATATATATTAGTATGAATTGTAACAAAAACGGCACCTACGTAGCGCTGCCATTTAATCCAGGCTCTTCATGACACGATCTTCTAGGGTCATCAGAGAGACAAAAGGGCAATACTGTACGTAGGTATATATTGTGTAATTCAGGCTTCTGCCTGTTTTATTCCATCTGAGTAGGGTAATGCGGCTTTAACAGATACACATTAGAGGCACTCCGCCATCAACCTTCAGTGGTTTATTCTTATATCAGTGACAGACAATATCTCAGGCACACTGTCACTTTAAGAAACAAAATCATAAAATGAATGCCTACTCTTCTCAGGAGATTAACTCAGAGCAGCTGCCTGTCTACGACGCTGGCCGGCTAAGCCAGTTTCCAGCTTTAAATAACACACATACATAACAAAATAACATTGAGTCCTTATCTGTTAGCTGAGGACAGCGTCCCAAGAGATTCCATGTAATCCTTTAGGATACTGCAATATGTGAAGGGGGCGTCCTCCCCGAACTGAATGCAGGGGAGCGGCGATACAACCAGCCTATAGGCTCTAAGAGAGAGACTGACTGTAGTGGTGGGCACTCGCTCCCAAGTGAGTCCAGGCAATTCTTCTGGTTACTGCGATATATGAAGGGTGGCAGCCTCTCCGAACTGATGCAGGGGAGCGGCAATGCCCACAGGCTCTAGGAGAGAGCCTGATGCAGCAAACCTAACTGCTATAACTACCTGTTCCTTAATTAGGAGAGCAGGTAAGGGGAATTATAAACATTGTAATCTCTGGTCTGGATTTCCCATCCACCAACCTCAGTGACTGTGAAGCTGTGGGGTGGATCCCTTTTACACTATGTCTGCACTTTCTAAACTAAATCGGACAGAAAGCTGCCTAACATCCTGGGACTATGTCACAATATATATCAATATTTTAATCTGAGTGGACACATAGAAATATATACATTATTAGACTTTTATACTTTTAAATAAAAACATTATAACATAATGTTATAATTATAATTTTATATTATGTGTAGCTTATCTGAAATAGAAACATTGTAAGTTTATGTTTCAGTTATACAGTACTTGTATACAATGTATAGCTTCTCTGAAATAAAAACATTGTAACTGAATGTTCCAATTATACTTTTATAATATGTATAGCTTCTCTGTAATAAAAACATTATAACTGCTAAACATTGTGTACTAAACTGGGTTTGACATGGGCAAGAGGAATTACTTCTTTGCATGAATGACTCGCTGGTTGCAGAAAGATTATCTCACCTTTTGGTAACCAATGGTCAAAAAGGATCAAATTGTTCAGACTTCATTAGCGATCGATCTATGGCTCCTGCTTACTGAAACTGACACCTTTGTCTGCTGCTATACAACAGATAATATCAAAGCCCTAGATACTCTTCAGATGTGAAGAGTGGGCAAGGAACAAAAGACACCTATTGCATGCACTAGTTTAGTGAGCGTGTGCAATAGGGGGCTTTCATTCCTTGCCCACTCTTCACCTCTGATGAATAATAGGGATTTGATATTATCTGTCCATATACCCTTCCCCTAGTGCACCCTCAAGCCCACCCATTACTAGGAAGCTGAGTGGGTTGTTCCAATTCTGTTTTTCTGCTGCTATACAAACCTGTATCTGGAAGAGTACAAAAATTAAATAATTTAAAATACAATCATTTTTCATACTATAGTACAATCATATTCCTGTGGCCATTCCAGATCATTCTAAAACAACCAATCACACATTATTTATATGATTTATATAATTATTGTAGGTTTGGACACTTAGAGAATCATCCAAGTAATCAAGAATTCCCTGCTTCAGTTCTGCTTTGTTTGCCCGGTTGACATATTTTCTCAGTTTTATTGCATGCCATACTAGTTCTATGGGGTTAAAATCAGGAGATCTTTAAATATAGAGATTTAGACACTCTATTGACAACAATTAAAAAAACACACAGCAGCACAGTATAGTTAATAGTATACTACTGCTCAAAACAGTTACAGTATTGTACTTACTCTGGTGGTGTTCTGGCCTAGTTGATTCAATAATCTTTAATAAAGGTAGCAGAGGAATTGTGTTTTGGGTTGTTATCTTGAAAGAACCGGCGACCAGATGGGTAGTAACGTAAAATGTATGTTACTATCGGGGAGATAATCTTCTTCTGGTAATACACTTTAGCCCCTTATAAGATATCATTGAATGATATGACACTAGGTTTTTTTGTTTGCCTTCCTCTGGATCAATAAGTAAGTATAGATATAGGATAATTTGTTGTCTAAATTTAGCATAGGTTGAATTGATGGACGTATGTCTTTATTCAACCTCATCTACAATTTATGAATGTACTATGATTCTTGAAGAAAAAAACAAATATAACATTGTTATACAGGGACAGGGTCACATTCAGATACATTGAGAGTACTACTGTCAAATAAGTATAATAGGGTTAAGCAGGGACAGGGACACATTCACATATAATACATGAAAATAGCCTGCAACCGACCTGAAATAATTAGTACCTAAGTCAGAAGATCAAGTGTATAGTGTACCACACTGCTGACAGTGCTGTAGATAAAAAATATGTTTAAACGAAAACAAGAAAAGAAAAGTATCCCAACTGAAGCACTCAGGCATACAAAAGTATCACATTTATTAATAACATCACATGAAACAATAACAATATAAAACAATCTGCAGTGTCCCTGAATTAAAAAAGAATAAGTTATCGTCTCACTAATCCAATACAATGAACCTCTGAAAATAACCTGAGTGTGCAATACACATGAGCTAAATAACCCAGAGGTGTGGAGGCATGTAATAAGCCTCCACCACTCAGAGCGGCCGGTCTCACAACCACATATAATATCAAAGTGACCCTCCCTAAATCAGGCAGTATGTAACTACTAACAAATCAACACTGATAACATGCACAAAATGAGAAAGGTAGTAATCCTAATAAATAATCAATGAATTAAAGAAAATCTGGCCAAAAAATGCTAACTCCTATACATCAAGGTAAATAAAGGCATATAATGAGATTGCTTGTAGCAAAATGAGCAGTGTCAGTTCCTTAGTAAATGAATAGAATACTTAGCCAAAGCCAAGCGTGTGAGTCCAGCATCAGAGGTTAACTGAGAGGAATGTAACTGGAGATGAGGCTCCCAAGATCTGTTGGAGATCCGTCATAACTTCTTAGAGATGCATCAAGTGATTCCACAGCAGGGGAAGTGTAGCAGACTCAGGGACTGTGACGGAGAAGGAAGGGGTTAAACTTATTTGCTCTGCATTACTGTGTTTGCCCTGTCCCAGCCATTTTTATTCCCCATTTGCAGGCCATTCCCTGCCTGCGAGGGTAAAGGACAAGATGCATTGCTTGCCATACCCTCTAACGACACATGATGGCAGTATAGAAGCCGGCATTTCAATGAGAAATACTAATTCTAGAACGAAAGCACCCAGAAACCTGATTTTTGAGGTGCAAATACAGTGAACCACTACATGCACATAAATATCATTTTTACAGGTATAACACAAACGTAACATGTTGGTTAATAAAGTGTGTAAAAACTCCAGATCTTAAATGTAAGGCAGGAGGTATTTTTTGTAAGTCCAAGCAGGAATTCCGTGGACATACTTCTGTGAGATGGGTGAATGAGCTTCGGTATTTTTATGATGGAGCCTCAAAGGGATCGAGCTGATTAGCATCTCCCTGTCTAAAAGAGTGTCAGTTATGAAAAGGCCCAGCAGACCCATAATGTATACAAAACTGACATACTGATGCACAGCAGATGTCAGGCTAGTGACCCCTCCGGGTCAAAAATCAGACTCAGTGGTGCCAAGGTCTGGGTGTAGCCCAGGTATACTAAGTGGCATGGGCGTCAACCTGACCCATGCGCCCTGCCCACCGGACAGCCCTTTTGACCGGTCTTATGAACTGTGGGTAACTTGGCTATGCGTGGTTTTTTTTGTTCCCACAAGAGGATTGGATCCACATGTTAAAGATAGCTTTGGGCAGTCTATAACTGTGGCTCCCCAGGTATCCCCATGTGACTCCTGAATTTTGATCCAGGATGTAAAAATGCAAGACTTTGTTCCAGCAAAGCAGCAACCAGTCCAGGAGTGAAGGGGTTAATAACAACATAATCACAGGACTTTTAAACCAAGGTTGCATTTCTGGCACTTGCAAGCAAAGGACAATTTCTTTCGTTCCAAGGACAATTTCTTTCGTTCCCTTATCCCAGTAAGTGTTGTTTTAAGTGTATTCTGCAGATGTCGTGTGTTTGTCCATTAAGGAAATAGATCACAATTTATTTTGCAACTTGTTCTGTTCAATCAAGTACCCAGAAATATAAATGCGTTGATAAAGTTGGTGTCATCGTGACAGGCTTTTAAAAAACTGGTGGCAGTGGTGGGATACTGATTGAACCTATATTGCAGTTCCCTGCGGGGCTCTGTAATATAGTGAGGACCTTGTAGATTGGAAGTTCCTCATACAAGTAGCAACTGACACACACTTCTAAAGAGCATGAGAGACTTCACTGTTCCCTTCACCCATACCCTGAAGGCACCATGAGCGATTGCTTCGGAAAGTTCAGGTCATGGACCAGAGAGAAAGTCGTGGAGAGATGTGCGGGGTATGGCTTACCGACAGATGGGGGGCTGCAAGGACATGAGGAGAGTGCTAGTGACCCCCGGTCATGGGTGGCTTGACGCCAGGGGTTGCGGACGAGGTAGCAGCTGCGGCTGGTGAACGTGCCATCCCTGGGCTCACTGCATTTCTGGTTACATGGGGAATGGGTGTTAGCACTGCGGAGCGGGTACAGCTCCTGACAGCAGTGCTCGGAAGAACCCACAACTCCCACCTTGAAAACGGGGAACAAGGTCTTTCCCGGGCGGATCATCACAGCTTCAGCAAGTTCGTGGATGGCACAGATGACCTCGATGCGTTCCTGAATGACTTCGAGACGCAGTGTTCCCGGTTACGAATTCCAAGGAGGGACTTGGTGGTCAGACTGCAACCACTGTTATCTGGCAAAGTCAAACGGACTGTGATGGGTATTCCACGCTTGGATGCCGATGACTATGGTCATGTGAAAAGCAAGCTGCTAACCCAGTATGCCCTGACCCCAGAATCTTACAGGGGCAAGTTTTGGACGGGGGTGGTACTCCCCGGAGAGTCATACAGCACGTATGCCTGTAGGATGGCTTTGCACGGGACACAGTGGGTGGAGGGGAATGGGGTTACAAAATTCCATACCCTGCTGGACTTATTCTTTCAAGAGCAGCTGCTGCAGAAGTTTCCCACAGATGTTAGGGGATGGGTCTATGACCATAAACCTCAGAACCACGAGGATGCAGTGAAAATGGCAGATGAGTATGTGGCCAGCCGAGTTGCAATAAAGGACCATGTAGCACCCAAAGGAGCGGGCTGTGTGGCCCAGGGTGCTAAGACTACCTCTCAGTGGACACCCCAGCCTGTCACAGCAAACAGCGCACCCAAGGCTGCAGAGTTCAAGCATAAAAGGTGGTGTTATTCCTGCAATAGTTGGTCATCTCAGACTGGGACCGGTCCAAGCGACCCGATCAGGGGCAACGCTCACCAGCTGCGAGGCCGGTCGCCCGTGTGCACACAGCACACAGAGGAGCCAAGTACAGCCGTGGAACCAGCCCACAGAGGGATGCCCAGCGGAGAGACTGCACTTGCCACCTCGGGACCAGAAGCGGAGAGCGGGGGACATCAGGTTGCTCCAGTCGGGATGCAGCCCAACGATGTCCGGCAGAAGCATCTGCGAAAGGTGACCATCGGAGATCGGTAGGCGGATGGCTTGCTAGACTCCGGTGCAACCGTGACTCTGGTTCGCCCTGATATCGTGCAGCCAGAGGATTTGCTCCCAGCACCGGGATGCAAGTGACCATGCCAGATGGAGGACCGCGGCACTCCAGGTTGTCCGGGTCTTTTTGGCCTGGGGTGCCGGACGTGGCATGAGGGAGGTGAGGGTTTTGCCTGGGTTAGATGCCGAGGTCTTGCTGGGTAACGACTTAGGACACGTTACCTGTGTTTTTACCACTTAGCTGGCGCCTGTTGCAGCGATCACCAGGAGCCAGTCAGCAAGGATTACAGCAGAACCAGCCCCTGTCCCCCTGCATTTGGGACCTACAGTTCCAGTCATCTCTGCAGAGACCAGACAGGTAAGCCAGACTCAGTTGCTTTCTGACACTGACTTACTGTTCCCTGTACCTGTTCCCTGTCCCCCTGACTCAGATGTGACCGGGGGTTGACCAGAGTTAGGTGCCCAGTTTAGGGATGCAGTGCGATCTGATCCCAGCTTGGAGGGCATGAGACTGCGGGCGTCCGAGTCTAAGCCTTGCAACAGGTCTGATTACTTCTTGTGGCACCGCGGGCTCCTGTATAGAGAGCAAGGGACCACCGGGTTAGATGAGTTATGGACAGGAAGAGACAGCTAGTGGTACCCCGGGAGTAAAGGCAGCAGTTGTTGTGGGTAGTCTACTCCATTCCACTAGTGGGGAATCAGGGGGTCGCTAGGACGAGAGCCCAGCTGTTGCAGCGTTACTACTGGCCGGGGGCATCCAGTGAGGCGGCAGAGTTCTGCTGATCGTGTGACGCCTGCCAGTGAGTAGGTATGGCGGGTGACCGTGTGAAGGCACCCCTGAACCTGTTACCGGTAATAGTGGAACCCATTCAGCGGGTAGCTATGGACCTCGTGGGACCCCTCATGGTTCCCAGCTGGTCAGGAAAGCGCTACATTCTCACAGTGGTGGATTTTGCCACCTGGTACCCTGAGGCGGTAGCGCTTGCCAGTATTGAAACTAGGGCAGTAGCTAAAGCTCTGTTAGCCATTTTTTCTAGGGTAGGTTTCCCTAGTGAGATCCTAATCGATCAGGGGTCGCAGTTCATGAGTGAATTGCTCCAGTGTCTCTGGGATGTGTGTGGGGTGAAGCACCAGCGCACAACCCCTTACCACCCCCAAACCAATGGACTATGTGAGAGGTTCAATGGTACCCTGAAGCAGATGCTGCGAACATTTATAGAGGCAGAGGGAAAAGACTGGGAGATTCACCTGCAGCACTTGCTGTTTACATACCGAGAGGTCTACAGGCTTCTCTCCCTTTGAGCTTCTATATGGTCGCAGAGTACGGGGACTTCTGGACCTATTCCGTGAGGGATGGGAAGGGGAGACTACCACTACTGATGCTTCTGTGCTTCAGTATGTGATAGATCTCAGAGACTGGTTAGAGATGTTCATGGGGTTGGCACAGGACAACCTTAGGGTTGCTTTAACCAAGCAGAAGACTTGGTATTATCAGAATGCCCGTAGCAGAGAGTTCATCCCAGGACAGCGGGTACTTCTTCTCAAGCCCATTCGGGAGAACAAATTAATGGCTGCCTGGTCGGGACTGTATCCGGTACTGCGAAAGATGAATGAGTGCAACTATGTTGTACAGGTAGATGCTGAGACAGGGAGAAATAAGACTTATCACATCAACATGCTGAAGGAGTACATAGCACCGAGTGTAGCGTCGGTGCTGGCGATTTGCCGCCCACCGATGGGGGATCCGACGAGCAATCCTCTGCCTGATCTCCTGGGGGAGGCTAGGCAGGGAGATACCGTAGAGCAGGTTGAGATAGGGGCTCAGCTGAGTGTCAGGCAGAGGGCAAAAGCCAGGACTATGCTGGAGAAGTATAGGGCTCTGTTCTCAGACAAGCCAGGGAAGACACACATTGCAGATCACCCAGTGCTGACAGGGGATCTGAGACCTCTGCATAAGCACGCTTATAGAGTGTCAGCAGAAGTAAAGGGCAGTATAGAGAGTGAGGTAGAAGAGATGTTGGCCCTAGGGGTAATTGTACCATCCCAGAGCCCTTGTGCTTGTCCGGTAGTCCTGGTGCCTAAGAAGGCCGAACCACCCGGTTCTGTGTGGACTACCGGCAGTTCAATGAGGGCACGGTGTCAGATGACTACCCCATGCCCCGCATGGATGAGTTGTTAAATGAACTCGCGGGGGGGAAGTATCTGACGACTATGGATCTCAGTAAAGGGTACTGGCTGATCCCTTTGACCCAGGAGTCTAGAGAAAGTCTGCATTTATTACCCCAAGTGGCCTCTATGAATTTCTAGTGATGCCATTCGGGATGAAAAATGCACCGGCAACCTTTCAACGCCTGGTCAATCGCTTGCTGGAGGGTATGCAAGGGTTTGCAAGGGCATACTTGTACGACATTGCTGTCTTTAGTAATTTGTGGGACTCACATTTAGGGCATGTAGCTGTGGTGCTAGCCAGGATTAGGGAAGCGGGACTCACATTGAAACCCACCAAGTGCTTAGTGGGGATGGCAGAGGTATTGTCTTTGTTAAAATAATGGCCGCTGCATCTGCAGATTTGTGCCTTAAGAGCTTCAGTAGACAAGAAAGTTGATGGCGGGAGTTGGGGCCAAATGGTGATACAGTGCACCTCTACTTATTATTAAAGCAGCCGAAGTGAAGACTGCTATATGAGTTTAACAAAAGACTTATTTTTTTTTAGATTTTTTTTTATCAGTCGGGGCGTACAGTAAATAAAGGCATATTTTTATTCAAGCAAAATAAAAAATATAAAATGCGCCAAAAATACCACTGTGATAAAAGTGAAAATGAAAGAAAAGTGCTAATATAAATACTTATACTAATAGAACTATTCATGCTATGGCATCCTGCCTCTGATCTGGCTGGCTGAGTTGATAGCACTGCTGGAGACCCGCTTGCACACCACGCTCCCTCGGTTCACTCACCTTTGTAATTGGATGGAAATCATGAAACTAACGCTTCCTCAGAGGTTCATACATTCAATCTATCAACGGAACGATCATTACTGGAGATTAAATAAAGCAAAGGGATGGAATGTAGATTTGCCTGTGCAAACTTTGTTGAACACACTGTAACATTAGTCAAAAGTAGCAAGAGAAATAAACCCCTTTCAAGTCTCAGCAACTAAAGTTTCCAAACGTATAAAAAAAATACTGAAAAATAAGAGAGAGATAATTCTTCAGGGACTATATAAAACAATTTAAGTGATAACATTGGCAACATTGTTATTAAACATAATATAAATTATAATTTACTAGTAATAGAGGGTTGGATATACTGTACGCCAACATTTTAGATTATTTCCCAAGTATATTTTTGTGCAATAAGAAATAATCTAAAATGTGTTTATCATAATTTGACATTCCATCTTTTAAATGCAAATGGCAGTATTTACATATGTCAGTAGTCTGTCTCAGCAAAATTAAATTTATCATTAACCACACTAGCAAATACAGTGCATCAGGGTAGCCATAAAAAAACTCTATCTATAACACTGTACGCGCTATTGTGGCCATCTAAGAGTTTACACCCAGTACAAGATAACGGTGTCTACCTAGTGGGAGTGACCGGTGATACAATATAAATAGAAGAAATCCATGACAGAGTTAGGTACCACAAGAAGGGTATTCGTCGGTTTTAGGTCTCTCATGAAAATAGAGAACTGGTCACTGGATAGTGGGCACTGAAGGATCTGGTAGAAGGGACCCACTGTTCAAAATTATCACATTTGAGGAAGTCCAATTAACTTCCCACCTGGGTGTAAGTCTGCACACTTTTCCCATAACACCGCCGGGGTAGCTTCATTATATCAGGGGAGGTTTCATTGTTCATTGCTGTCATGTAATAAATACCATATTGTATATACAGGGCCATGTGCCCAGTTTCTCTGTCTCTTAGCATAAACCTGCCCACACCTATCTCCACTTTACTGCTAGCCTGCTTAGTGACCGCATGCTGGCAGTATACATGATTGCCAAATATTAGTGACTGCACTCCGCACTCTTTACTACCTCCATCTAGCTACACTATTTTATTTATTAAAAAACAAAATTCAGTCAATACAGCAGTAAATACAGTACAATAATACAGGCCTACTAAATCACTCAATGCATACTGAATAAGCTTACAAGCTAATTTTAATATCTGAGAATCCCTGAAGCCCATGAGATATACCGCTAAGGACATAGGGAGGTGACACAGGGTCAGGGCTTTGGATTATACAGACTAATGTCTTAATCACAAAGTTCTCCAGCTCATGTTTCTAGTACTTATGTTTGTTATCATTCATGATCAAGGTTTTCAAGTAAAGTAGTTCAATATTTTACTTGTTTATATTGTTATAGTTTGTAAACCTTCATCTTTTAGTTAACTAAAAACATGAGTGTATGAATGTACTGTGTAGTTAAAAGCTAAAGCATTTAATAAAGGCTTCAAGGTAAATGTATTGTGGTTTAACTGGAATGAAATTACATCCGCTGAATGTCTATAAAAAGAATCCATGTAATAGAAAACTACAAAGAATTAAAAGCATAGCTTTTTTTTCTTTTCTTTTTTTTTTTACAAGTATTAGTAGCAAGATAAATCAATCTCTTTTAGCAGAAAAACCTTGTACCTAAGGGCCAAGGCTCAAGATGACTGTAATTGCTGGTTTAGGAATGCTCTTTCTATTTTGGCTTTATACAATCATTCAGAGAAGAATGTATTGATTGAAATACCAAATAGAGAATTCAGAGTGTCCTGACATTTTTCACTTGGAATAAATGCTGTAACCTTTTTCCATGGCATGCAATATTACAGTAATTGCTGTCTGACCTTTTTTTTATGGATTGTTAAATATTATACTTCTGGATTCTTTCAGTTATATGCATAAATAAGATACCAACATAGGTAAATATATATTTTTGAGAATAATAACCAACAATATCAATATTAATTGCCTAAATTTGTTACACACAAACATATACATCCCATTAAATAAATTGTTTTAATTAAATTAAACAGAATTGTATGTTTTTCAGAGGTGAATATATATATCTATATCTATAGATATATATATATATATATATATATATATATATATATATATATATATATATATATATATATATATATATATATCTATAGATATAGATATATATATATAGTGCAGAATAAATGAGTTCTTCAGTATTAGGTGATAAATTGTTAGTCCAATAAAAAAGGTATGTCATAGGACAAGCTTTCGAGAGTTATCCTCTTCTTCAGGTCAAGCAATACTGATAGACAAAGGATGCAATAGCAAAAACAGTGTAGAGAGAGAAAAAAAAAAAAAAAAACAACAGTCACTGTAGTGACGAAACGCATCAGGGTACGTCACCACGACACTACGTCATCACGCAAGTGCGCACTTTACGGCCGGAAAGCGCATGGAGCTGATCTGAGGCTGACAACGGGAAATCGCATTACAAGCAGAGACACAGCATTTTCATTCATCTAAAACTGCTGGAGGTGAACCGGATTGGATATCGATCCACTGATGTGTTCTAGGACGGTGTTGACCTGTTGGTGGTGATATATATATATATATATATAGAAAGGGAAGAACAAAGAGCGCACGTCCCATAGTGTAAAAAAGTACATTTAATATTAAAAAAGAGGACAATGGGATTAAGGACACTCACAAAAGTAAAATAATTTAAAGCAGTTTGTGATATAATCACCACCAACAGGGCAACACCGTCCTAGAACACATCAGTGGATCGATATCCAATCCGGTTCACCTCCAGCAGTTTTAGAGGAATGAAAATGCTGTGTCTCTGCTTGTAATGCGATTTCCCATTGTCAGCCTCAGATCAGCTCCATGCGCTTTCCGGCCGTAAAGTGCTCACTTGCGTGATGACGTAGTGTCGTGGTGACGTACCCTGATGCGTTTCGTATATATATACAAGAACAAAGGGCAGTTGGCACACTGTAAACAGATAATCCACTGATGCTTGTCCCATATATGCACATACACAAATACATTTTACCAGATGGGGGTCCGGGAAAAACGAGACAGCACACAGCCAGGGAAATCCAGAAATGTTGTATTCAATAGAAATACATGGCACTGCAGCCAACGTTTCGGTCATCAAAGTGTGACCTTCCTCAGGGGCGTGAGGAAGGTCACACTTTGATGACCGAAACGTTGGAAGCAGTGCCATGTATTTCTATTGAATACAACATTTCAGGATTTCCCTGGCTGTGTGCTGTCTCGTTTTTCCCGTACCCCCATCTGGTAAAATGTATTTGTATATATATATATATATATATATATATATATATATATATATACACAGTGGTCGACAAATCACCAAAAAATCTACTCACTACACAAAAAAATCTACTCGCCACCTAGTACCACACGTGTGCTGCTTGGGCCAATAGAAGCTCGCCACGATGTTAAATCCACTCGCCCGGGGCGAGCAAATGTATAGGTTTGTCGAACACTGTATATATATATATATATATATATATGCTTTCTAGTTTCTATTCAATCAATTAACATAAAATGGTAACAAAATATTATTTTTCATAGAGATGAATTAAACCTGAACTCCTTCTACCCTCTACTCCCCCCAAAACTAACCATATATATAATTACAGGGCAGCTCACGCAGAGGTCAGTAAGAGGCCAAAGAATGGGTTAGGCTTTAACTTCAGTGGTTTATTCTCCATAAACACAACAGAATAATAAGCACACTGTCCCTTTAAGGAATAACACAAAACATAAAATAAAAACATACTCCCCTTGGGAGGCTTACTAGACAGCACAGGCCCTAGCTACATGGCTGGCCAGCTAAGCCAGTTACCAGTCCCAAAACATACAAGGCAATATCAGGGAATAATATTAAAGTCCTTATCGGTTAGCTGGGAAAGTGTGTCCTAATGTGAGTCCAGGCAAACACTCAGGTCACATCAGAGGCAACTTCCTCCTTAGGTCTGGAGCGCTGATTCCTTGGAGCAGGGCTGTGTCCAGTAGTTTATTCATGACCGTGGCAATTCAGTTTCCTGGGTGTGATTCCCAGATGGTCCCAAGACCCTGCTCCCTGCAGGCCTAGGGGTCAGACTTACCAGTATCCTCCTTGCTTGGGAGAAGTCTCTCTACCCTCCATGGCAAAAAAACAAGCTCTCTGTCTCTGGCAGCTTCCTGCTTTTGAAACCTCCTGTTCATTCAGGAGTTCTGGCTTAATTGGTTGTACCTGTAGCTAGCCTCTCCAGGAGGAATTTAACTGCCTGTGTGCTGAAAAACATGCATATTGCACTACTCCAGCATGTAGAGCTAGTGAATCTGTCACAATATATAAATAGTGTTCAGAAAAAATTGGACCCCTTTTATTTTTCGTCATGTCTTCCAGAAAAGTTACTACATTTTCATGAAAATGGGAGCATTTATAGTCTGTTACAGTAGATTATTATATTTATGAATTATTTTATAATAAAATAAATATTAATTGGAATTTGTGACCATACAGTATGATGACCTCATCAAGTGCATAGTTCAAAATTATGTTTAGTGAGGAAAAGAAGCACGCTATAAAGTGCTTGAGACAGATCAAGAATCATTGTCCGAAAAGCTTACATAAAATGTTTCCTGATACAGGATGGTTGCTAGGAGTGGGAGAAGCTGGATCAACGTGTTATCGATTATGCCATCAGACAGTGGTGTTCTCGTCTTCGGTTTGTGTGTTTCAGCAGGAGGACACGTTGTACCGTTGCTGAACACACACTTTGAACCATACTTTGAACTCAAATGTTATAGTAATCTTGTATCAGATTAGATTACAACAATTTAACACATTTATGAGCTACTGAACGAAGGAAAAACTCCTATTTCTCGTTTAATGAACAGGAAGCCAACGCAGTGTATCTGGAACTTGTTGACATAATACAGTGATATTAATTTAGTTAACATCAGTTGATTGTCTACATTGTGCTTCATACTGTATATAGAATTAATCTACATATTAGATGTACAATTGTGAAAATTGTCATGGGGATTGACAATTTTTTTTTGTGGTGGTGGTACCGTGTTTGCCGGAGGGGGAAAGCTGAGAACTCTCCCAGCGTTCCCAGACCCGGTGGGGCAGCGGCAACAGCACACAGCACTTACCTGGCATCTGGCAGCTCTTCTCCCTGTCTCTGCTTCCTGCTTCAGCTTCCGTCTTGCGAGAGCAAGCTCCCTTAAAGAGACAGTGTGTCTGTGTGTATGTATTTGACTGTGTGAGACTGTGTGTGTGTGTCAGTGTGTCAGTGTGTGTGTGTGCAGTGTGCTTTGAGTGTATGCAATGTGCTGTGAATGTAAGCAGTGTGCTGTGAGTGTGTGCTATGAGTGTATGCAGTGTGCTGTGCAGTGTGCTGTTTGTGTGTCAGTGTGTGTGTGCAGTGTGCTGTGAGTGTGTGTGTGTGTGTGTGCAGTGTGCTGTGAGTGTATGCAGTGTGATGTGAGTGTGCAGTGTGCTGTGAGTGTGTGCAGTGTGCTGTGAGTGTGTGCAGTGTGCTGTGAGTGTGTGCAGTGTGCTGTGAATGTATACAGTGTGCTGTGAGTTTGTGCAGTGTGCTGTGAGTGTATGTAGTGTGCTGTAAATGTATGCAGTGTGCAGTGAGTGTGTGCAGTGTGTGTGCAAAAAAAACCGTAATTTTTTTTTTTTAATTCGGGGTCCACGCTCAAACCGCATTATAAGCGGATCCGCGTTATAGCGGATCGCGGTATAACGGGGTTGAGCTGTATATAAGGTATGATGAAAAATTAAAGGGGTCCCCTTTCTCCTGAACACGGTATACATTTTATATATATATATCCCGTGTTCAGGAGAAAGGGGACCCTTTAATTTTATGTGTATACTACACAGGGGGGAGGGATAGATTTCAGACACAGATAACATTCCTATATGCACTGTTTTAAGTTAAACCCTTGCTTGCTTTATTCAATGTACCATCTCCAGAATAAGAGATCAGTGTATCTCGAAAGCTCGCATACATAAAAGCATTTTGTTAGCCAATGAACGATATCGTCTATTCGTTTTTGATATATATATATATATATATATATATATATGTATAATCAAAAAAAAAATAGATGATACCGTTCTGTGGCTAACTAAATGCTTTTATTTGTGCGAGCTCTCGAGATACACTGATCTCTTCTTCCGGCGTTGTTACAATGAATTCATTGTGACATCGCCGGAAGAAGAAATCAGGAGAGGAAAGGGGGAAATTGAAAAATTAGAGAGAAAAAAGTTTGCTTGTGAAACCCAGGTCTAGGTAGTGGCCATCCTTGTGGGTGAAAGGCCAAAAGAAGAGGTCAGAGAGAGAAAGCAGAAAGCCCAAGGGAGAGAGGGGGTTATCAATGTGGCAGTTGAAGTCCCCAAGGAGAAGAACAGGGGAGTCTGAAGAGAGAAAGAAGGAGAGCCAGGATTCAAAGTGAGAGAGAAGAATAGAAATGGGTTAAATAGGTGGGCAATAGATGATCACCATGTGGACAGGGAGAGAAGAAAAAAATCTGGACAGTGTGAACCTAAGTGGAGGGAAAGGAACAAACAAACAAACAAGGGAGGAATACTGTATGATACAGCAGATAGAGGAGAGGAGGAGCCCCACGCCTCCACACCTGCCATCAGGGCAGCTTCTAGTGCAGTCAGACTAAGTGAGTCAAGTATCGGTTATATCAAAGAAGAACAGAGAGAGAGAGAAAAATAAGTCGTGCACTGAGAGGAACTTGTTGGAAAGGGAGTGAACATTCGAATGGATTTGGGACAAAGGAAGAGAGGAGGGAGGTTTACAGGGGAAGGGTGTGAGGTTAGAGAGGTTGACACCAGGAGTAGAAGCTGTATGGGGGAGGTGAGGATGAGATCATGTAGAAATAAGGGAGAGACTAGGATTGGGAGAGATATCCCCAGAAGCAAGGAGAAGAAGCATGGAAAGAAATAAAATGTGGGGGAGGATTTATAAGGGTGTGTTTTAGTGCAGGGGTTATAGCTGTGTAATGTCAGAAGGAACAGATAATAAAGGAGTTCACGTGTACTGAGAAGTGGAGAAGGAAGGAGAGATAGAAATATATGGATAGAGTTAGAGGAATAATGAGGCTGGTTTAAAGCAATGTGTATTTTGAAAAGAAGTGAGGTCAGAGCAAATATAAATAGGATAGGAGGCATAGTTTAGTGTTGAGAGGTGACTGAGGTCTGGGATAACAAAGGTTATTTTTTTTACACTTACTGATGCGGCCATTATATTAGGCACACAATCAGGATTTTTACAGATTTATAACAGGAGAACCAAACGATTGCCAGTTCAGGTAAGAATGTAGAATTATACATTGTCACATGCATTACATATAAAAATATTTTTAAAAAGAAAGTTGGAATGTAGTGTAGCCCTGTTTCCTTCTGAATACAGTACAACTACCAATGCTGTATAACCCGCTGGCTCACAGGGCCTAAGCCTCTGCCACGGAGAGCCTGGGGCAATATATTTATATAGAGTACCTCTTATCAGATGCAGCGCCTCCACCTGCGATGGCTCCCAGCAGAGCGGAAGATGTTCCTCGCAGGACAATAATACAATACTACACACACAGCATGTAAAAGAAACAGTAGCTTTACTAGCGGTAACCATAACTATGCATTGTATATCCCTATCAGTGTTACTCTTCAATGAGACACTATACTAACCGCGTCTCACAGGACGCGACCCTTCACCGTATTCCCACACCCTGTCCAATACCCCAAAGCGAGTGTATGTGTGTGACTGCGCAGCCACTAGTATGAATAATATTATAGTTGGTGCACTTAATGGATGTTACCTGCCGAGCGCTCCTGCGCTTGGGCCCACAAACAGACTTCACAAATTATCCGATGATGCAGAGCTGCCTGTGATACCTTCCGGGGCGATCCCACCCGGATGGCTGATGATATGCCTGAAGAGGTCTGGTCCCAAACCTCTGGGATGATGCTGTGACAGTCTATGTGTCATTAGCAGCTTCACTCACTAATGTGACAGGTTCCTATTCTAGGGCCTGTCACTACATTAACTCTGACTGACTGTGACTCAGGGCCTATCTGGGCCTGGGGGTATATGGGCCTAGTGTAGAGGCTACTTGCCTCTCTACACACTGAGCTCCTTCCTCGTCCCCCTCCCAATCTTCTCTGCCTGCGTGCTCCCCTGTGCAACCTCCTATCTCTTCCGGCAAAGTCTCCTATCGCCATATTGGCTCTCTGGCGTCACTTGGTCTGGCTGAGGCTCATGGGACTTGTAGTCTCCGGGCTTAGGCCCCCTCCGATTGGCTCGTGCTTCGCATGCTACTGCAACCACTCTCTGCTCATGCGAGACCTCTTATCTGACGCCGTCGCCTCCGAGACTCTCTGCACATGCGCAAGTACAAATGGCGGCACCCTGGACGCTCGGGCCGCCGCGGAGCCTCCGGTGTACCGAAACACTCACTGCACGCTCCGAAACCTTCCCTTAGGCTCCAATTGCAGCAGAGATAAGGGTAAGCCTGGGGGACCTGGCTACATCAGTATTGCTGCTTTAAAATAGTGTGTGCACCAGATAAGAGGAATTATTTTTCTTTCAGCTACTTTTTTGGGACTTGTTTGCAATACGATACCATGATGAGTGCTTCACACAAACACAAAAATCAGATCAGAATTGCTATAAAATTTGACCACAAAACTATTTTTACTGAATGTATTAATATGTTCTGATCGTCTATAGCAGCATTTCCCAAATGGTGGGTCGCGACCCGGCACCGGGCCACAGCACCAAAATTGCCGGGTCGCAGCGAGGCTGGCCGCGTGGTGTCTCCCGTACCCACTGCTCAATTTTAAAAAAATGGCGGCGATTCCCCCCGCAGGGGGAAGTACAAGCTCCTACTGCGGCCCGCTTCCCCCCGCGACCAGCTTCCCGAGCTCCTCTCCCGTGGCACCCCCTCCCGAGCCCACCTCACATGCCCCCAAGCCCACCTCCCATCCCGGGCAGCAGGGGATATCGGGGGCAGCAGGGGAAAGCGTCCGGCGGCAAAGTAAGTCACTCCACCCAGTCACTGCCTCCCACCCAAGTGCCCCTGGCCCCCTCCCTCCCACCCAAGTGCCCCCTCCCTCCCACCCAAGTGCCCCTGGCCCCCTCCCTCCCACCCAAGTGCCCCTGTCCCCCTCCCTCCCACCCACCCAAGTGCCCCTGGCCTCCTCCCTCCCACCCAAGTGCCCCTGGCCCCCTAAGTGCCCCTGGCAACCCAAGTGCCCCTGGCCCCCTCCCTCCCACCCACCCAAGTGCCCCTGGCCCCCTCTCCAGTCACTCACATCCGTCGTTGCCTGTAATTCACTGTTTGTGTCTGTGTGCGTATAGGAGAGAGCGAGTGTGTGTGTGTATCTGTATCAATGTGTGTGTGTGTATCAGTGTGTGTGTGTGTGTGTGTAGCAGTGTGTGTGTCAGTGACTGCGTGTGTGTGTCAGTGGCTGCGTGCATGTGTATCAGAGGTTGTGTGTATGTATCAGTGTGTGTGTCAGTGGCTGCGTGTGTGTCAGTGGCTGTGTGTCTGTCAGTGGCTGTGTGTGTGTGTGTGTCTGTGTGTGTGTATCAGTGGCTGTGTGTGTGTGTATCAGTGGCTGTGTGTGTGTCTGTGCAGGCCCTATAGGCCAGTATAGGCGATAAAAATTTTAGTGGGTCACGAAGGAGAAGTTAAAAAATAACCGGGTCACGGAAAAAAAAGTTTGGGAAACCCTGGTCTATAGTACAGTATATAAAAACATTTCTTGTAAAATGTGTTTCGTGGAAAATATATTATTGATACCGATTTATTTAAATAATGTTTGCAAGTAATAATTTTTCTAAGTAGGTTTAGTTTCTGACAGACTATTCATGATCTCTGACTGGAGAAGAGAGACAACATTTTTCATGACAAATTTTCCTCAAATCTGTTAAGGAAAGGTTGACAGCATAATTGCAAAACATTTTTCCTGACAAATAAATTGTGGATGTCTGAAGCTTTCAGATGTCCTTACATGGACCCCTCATGCCTCACATCAATAGACACAGCAGGGGGAGTTTAATGAGGGTTTAGATGACTGATGATATAGTGATCTTAATGTAGCATGGTCTATCTACTTCTGGTGGTCTAGGTATGTTTGTGCCTTTTCTCACACCTTAGAGGTTTTACTATGCAGAATGCAGACACATATTGTGTGGCAGGCTTTTATGTAGAGATTGTTATTCAAATAAAAGAAATAGCAAGTGAATAAAATGTTGCAAGAAAATATTTAGAAAAATGTTTATCTATAAATCTATAAATAAAATGTCCTTATCTAAAATTAATACAAGTATATGCCTAGTGAGAACCTCAATGTTTCCTGCTGGTTTATAAGACATATAGGGGCCTATGCAGAGAGCAGCGCTATTTCGAAATTCGCCATTTTTTGGAGAAAATCGCGCAGAAAGCAGCAGAAAATGGCGAGTTCCGAAAAACGCGCCAATTTTTCTTTTCTATTTGTAAAACTCGCCTCGCGGCTGGCGAGAACCTCAATCTCGCCAGTTTTAAAAATATCCGTATGCAGAGAGGCGCGAACGGCATCTAGCGGCTGTTCGCGCCAATAAAATGGCGCGATTGTCTCCTTTTTGCCTCGCCAGAAAAAACTGTCAAGAAGCTGCCGCTCGCGGCCATTGCAAAGGGAAAAAAAAGGCGCGAATTTGTTTTTACACGTTTCTGAAGCGCGCATCTCGCCAATTTAAACTCGCCACACGCATCCATGTTAAACATAGCAGAATTCGCACTTTTCTGCATATGGAGAATAAAACTCTCCAAAAAAGCTACTTTTAAATAAATTCGCCAATTTTAAAATTCGCTGCTCTCTGCATAGGCCCCATAGTCAAAAAAATATATATTAAACTGCAAAATCAGTACATTTTAACATGGAAAAAAATGAAATGTTAAATAGCAAAGCATGCACAATACAGAACATTCTCCCACTGCCATAAAATATATATTCATTACTTAATTAGTTTCTAACAATTTACGTTTTAACTTTAATAAAGTTAGTACGGTAAATGTGCAGATTTCGATTAGTTGCTTGGTTCAACTCAATTTTTGCTATGAATGTAATAAATGGCTCTAATCTGTGTTCATTTTATAATGATAATCTCCTAAATTTATCCTACTTCTTTACCCGTTCATCCACAGGTAAAGCATTATAATCTATAACCAAATCAAATATCTTTTAAAATAAATATTTTAAAGAATAATGAGGATATTTTTCTATACAGTAGGTAAGAGTATTTACAGTGTGCAGATCAAAGAATAATGGGAAGGAAACGTACTGGTGTTGCATATAACATAACACAAGCATGATTGATTGGATAGAGTTGAAATCCAAATATTTAATCTGAGAAATCTTATTTTCCAAATAAAAAAAAATAGCAAAAAGAGTGCAAAAAAATAGAATCTCCATGTTTCCTATGAACTTCAACATAGTGAACGTTTTTAACTATTGGTGTAGTATCAATACTCGTCTGAAATGTTTTTGCTTCCTGAGTGCCTCCTTTTCTATTTGTATTTACAGTATGTATTCTACAATGTAAAATATGGATAGGTAATTTTTGTATAGACGTGTGTAAATAAGAGTTATTTCTCAAAATATTATTTAATGTATTGTGAGGCTAAACATAATGATGAGGAACCTGTTATTGTATTATATATTTTATAATATAATATGAATGGATAAAGTATGTATAAGACATATAGCTTATATGCACTTTTAACATTGATATTAAAATAATTAAAAGACTAGAGAGTTGTAATTAGAATCTCTAAATAGTTTAGTTGAATGTTAAAAAAAAGAAAATATTTCTTGTGTGTGTGTGGGTGTGTGTATATATATTATTTTCTTTTTCTACACAGTATATATATATATATATATATATATATATATATATATATATATATATATATATATATATATGACCATGCATGCAGCAAGCTTAAGCCTATAGGGAACCATGTTAAAAATGGTTTTTGAAGCAAAAAGTGGCACTGAGTGCTCATTTGCATGGCATTTCCCAGAATCCCTTGCTGCAGTGGAAGTGCTGTATGCTGGGTGATAATGGTGAAAGGTGGGGTTGCAGACCTGCCTAAGACATGCAGATGCGTATACAGTTGTATTTGCATATTTGCTTTCCTGTGGAGGGTTTTTGTCACTTTTTTTACTCACCATAACTTAACTCAGCATTATGGTATAGCCTATCCCATAGCTTCTTTGCATACCCAGTTAACCAGCCCCACACTGATGAGACCCATTAAGGTCGAAACAGCTGTCTGTGGGTGGTTTTCTGGGTATGCACCTTAACCCTGGCTGTGCTCAAAGCTGTGACCATGCAGCAAGCTTAAGCCTATAGGGAACCATGTTAAAAATGGTTTTTGAAGCAAAAAGTGGCACTGAGTGCTCATTTGCATGGCATTTCCCAGAATCCCTTGCTGCAGTGGAAGTGCTGTATGCTGGGTGATAATGGTGAAAGGTGGGGTTGCAGACCTGCCTAAGACATGCAGATGCGTATACAGTTGTATTTGCATATTTGCTTTCCTGTGGAGGGTTTTTGTCACTTTTTTTACTCACCATAACTTAACTCAGCATTATGGTATAGCCTATCCCATAGCTTCTTTGCATACCCAGTTAACCAGCCCCACACTGATGAGACCCATTAAGGTCGAAACAGCTGTCTGTGGGTGGTTTTCTGGGTATGCACCTTAACCCTGGCTGTGCTCAAAGCTGTGACCATGCAGCAAGCTTAAGCCTATAGGGAACCATGTTAAAAATGGTTTGTGAAGCAAAAAGTGGCACTGAGTGCTCATTTGCATGTAATTTCCCAGAATCCCTTGCTGCAGTGGAAGTGCTGTATGCTGGGTGATAATGGTGAAAGGTGGGGTTGCAGACCTGCCTAAGACATGCAGATGAGCATACAGTTGTATTTGCATATATATATGCAATATGTATATATGTATATATATTACAAACAAAAAATAGACTGCGCTCCTCAGGTGCAAACTCACTTATTACCAATTAGAATGTATAAGATGGATAACAGGGGTGACTGGCAGGAAGTGTGCAACACAATATATTGGCTGATTGACTCACACTAATAAAAATTACATACAATATGATTGAATAAAAGGCTGAGTGCCAATGTTAAAAAGCTGCTTGGGTGAAAATATACATATATGCCTGTAAACATGCAATTATGATGAATGACATATGTTGGTGATTAAATCTGCTACACTGATGAATCCCTCCTGGACAATATAGAATGGCTGATGAACAAAAAATATAAAAATGACACTAATTGTGAAAAAATAAAAAATGTGAAAATGGAAAATATTAAATATATATAAAAAATGCAAAAATATATAAAATGTATATCAACCAAAACAAGGGTCCATGCTAGGATCTGGCTGCTCTCCACAGGGACCAACGAACTCCAAGAAATCTGTGAACAACAAGAAAAGAAAGCGCCCGATCCTAGTGCAGCATGAAAAAATACAATTTAATAAAAATAAAAATAATCCCCTGATGAAATCACTTAGTATGAAGAAACGCGTAGGGAAGAGCGTTTTCTAGCTGCTGCCACACTGTGTTATACCATTCATTCCATTATACTGCCCACTTCACCACGGACTGCCTCTGTGACTGCTAAGAGATTTCTCCGATCAGCCCCTGCATTGCGGGGTCACGGATCACAATCCTCACATCCGGATTGCACTCACAGTGAGGAGGACTTCCGGGTCACCACGTGGAGATCCTTTTCCTGTATCCCCTGCTGGATGTCGGTTCGGAGGAGCTGATACAACACAGACGGAGAGAAGGCACGCAAATAAAGACACATCGTGGGCGGTTGGCGAATGAGTATACTCATTACATGCTTTTATTTATCCTTTGTTTGTAAGTTCGCATTTGTTGGTTCAATTATTTTTATTTTTATTAAATTGTATTTTTTCATGCTGCACTAGGATCGGGCGCTTTCTTTTCTTTTTGTTCACACATATATATATATATATATATATATATATATATATATATATATATATGTATATATATATAATATATATATATATATATATATATTCTAACAAACAGAAAAAAGCAGCGCCGCAAAGGGCATATATGCAATGATAAATATTGTATATACAGTAGTATAAATAATATCAGTGCCTGCGTACAAAAATGTGTTAAATAACAATTAATACACATATAATCAATTAAATACTTTGTTGACGCAATAATATATGCAAAAGATGTATAAGCATATTATAAAAAATTAAAAAAGGTATAAAAATATATATAGAAATAAATAAAGAGGAGAAAAACCAGTCCTTTAAAGGTGAAGTCCATCAAAGATATGTAGGCTTGAATACAGGGGGGTCTCCGGCTGCTCTCGAAAGGATGAACCACATCCTATAGAATCTGTAGAGGAGAGAGAAAAGAGAGCGCACGCCCCATAGTGTATAACTGTATATTTAATAAAGGAAATGGAGGGGGGAGGGGGGGAAGGAAACGCACTCACAAGGATAAGGAAGTTAAAAGCGTGTCGTGAATAAATCACCACCATCCGGCGTCTTTTCTTGTCTTTACTTGTCTCTGATGTCGCTAACTGGATATAGACGATCCGTGGTCATCAGGATATTCACTCGAACGTAAAACAAGGGAACCGGCAATGAATTGGAGTCCTCTGAAGATCTTTCAGCTGCGTGGCCTGTGAATGTTCCACACACGAACCTGCCTGTTCGTGCGCAACGTGATGACGCAATGTCCGTGACGTAATGCATGATGACGCTCCCTGACGCGTTTCGTCACTCTCGGGCGACTTTGTCAAAGGGTGGTGGGGAAAGGGCTAAGTTCGTGCAATGTTTATATAGCTTGGTGTCCTGACAGCCCATAAAACACAGCTGAATAGGATATACTAAAACAAGGCTTAATCAACAGTTAAAAGCACAATACGAGCTAATATACACAGTTTATACCGTATTTAAGATACGAATTTAAAATAGTAGAAAAATAATAGAAAAAGAGTATATATAAATGTTCTGTAAGTATTATGAGTAGATAAATCTTACCGATGAAAAATAAGTGAGTAATTGAATTAGAATCTCGCTAACACCACATGGAATTGATATATTAATTGTGTATATATTTTTTCTTAACAGTTGAAATTATAAGTCAATTGTATATATAAATAACTAATTATAAAAGATAGTAATAGTGGTTTCCCAAAAGTGGATATGATAATTCATAATAGCTATACTGAAAGTTATAACAGAGATCTAGGGGCCTATGCAGAGAGCAGCGCTATTTCAAAATTCTCAATTTTTTGGAGAAAATCGCGCAGAAAACAGCAGAAAATGGCGAGTTACGAAAAACGCGCCAATTTTTTTTTTCTATTTCTAAAACTCGCCTCGCGGCTGGCGAGAACCTCCATCTCGCCAGTTTTAAAAATATCCTTATGCAGAGAGGCGCGAACGGCATCTAGCGGCTGTTCGCGCCAATAAAATGGCGCGATTGTCTCCTTTTTGCCTCGCCAGGAAAAGTTGGCAAGAAGCTGCCGCTCGCGGCCATAGCAAAGGGAAAAAAAAGGCGCGATTTTTTTTTAACACATTTCTGCAGCGCGCATCTCGCCAATTTAAAATCGCCACACGCATTCATGTTAAACATAGCAGAATTCGCACATTTCTGCATATGGAGATTAAAACTCTCCAAAAAAGCTACTTTTTATTAAACTTGCCAATTTTAAAATTCGCTGCTCTCTGCATAGGCCCCCTAGTGTTTGACAACATAATAATAATACCAAGTAATAAATTTCTATATACTCATTACAACAAATTAATACATGATTTCAATTAAACTGACATAAATTACAAAACATATACTATTAACTAAATGACATTGATTATAATTCTAGTTATAAAACAAGGAGACAAATGGAGAGGTAGACAGGTACATTTTTCTAATCAAATACTAGAACATACTAAATAGATTTATACTAATTAGATTTAACCAGTTTCAAGTCTGGTCACATCCATATATGTGTAAGAGCAACTAATATTTTCAAGAAAAGAGGGAGATATTATTTGGTGTATATATAGAATATAAATAAATATTGTTTATAATCATATTAAAGTGTTAAATATTTAGTGTATTAAATATAAAGTTAAATATAATAGTGAGTGGATTAAATTAAACAACATATGTTCCCTTCTTGGCTACTAACTAGTTATAATAGTGATGTACTAGGTGATAAAAGATTAACATATTAAGTTAAATCTGTGGATTAGTGAAAGTCATGTGAATGTATGTGAATAAGGGGACCAATATATAAAAAATATAATATATATATAAAATTATATAAACGATGAAAAGGGTGCATATAAAGAATTGATATATACAACAATCCGGTATGTATATATATACACATATATATGTATACATACATACAGCTGGAGGGAGGGAAAATAGTTGGTCCTATAGATAAGTGAATTAAAACAATGTGTAACACTATTGATATTTCTACATGGATGTATTTTAACATGTACAGAGTGCCAGTGACCAAGTTCAGGAAAAGGGTCTAGGAGAGACCAGGACAAATGGATGACAGAGGACTATAGAGGAAGTCAGAGAACAGGGAGGACCACCCCCCCTTGGTTTTTTAGTGAAGGAATCAGACCAGTGTACTTACATCAAGACATTCATTTAGTCCACCAGGGCTCAGGGTGCCCAACTGGTGGATCCAAAATGTTTCCCGTCTACAGAGGGTCTTGAATCTGTCGCCCCCTAGAACACTGGGAGAAATGCTCTCAAGTCCCATGATGGTCATGGACTTGGGATCTTGATTATGTCTGGATTTAAAGTGTCATGAAATACAGTGTGTATTTAATCCTTTTAAGACATTTCTCCGATGCTCCAGGAAGCGAGTACCCAAGGATCTAGTGGTGCGACCAACATATTGTTGGCCGCAACTACACTGAATGAGATAAATTATATATGTACTTAAACAATTTATATGACTTGTAGTCCCTCTAATAGCTGAAGAAAATTGTGATTTATTCGAGATGTGTCTACATGTAATGCATCGACTGCGTCCGCATTTATGATTCCCCACAGGGCCCTTACTGGATTGTGTGGAAGTTTGAACTTTCTTGAGTTTGGAGGGGGCCAGGATACTTTTAATGCTTCTTGCCATCCTATATACTATAGTGGCTTTTTCTGACAGGAGGGACCCCAAATGGGGATCACACTTCAAAATGCTCCAATGATCATTGAGGATTTTATCAATGGATCTAGAGGACTGGTTATATGTAGTGATAAACCTAACAGTAGATGAATCTCTCTCAAATGATTCTTTCGGAGCATTGTAACTGGTACGTATTGGTTTCTTGGATTTACTATTGGACTTATTAAGTAGGTCCATCCTGTCTATAGAGCCAACTCTGCTGAGAGAGTCGGACACCAGAGCGGGATCATATCCCTTGGACAATAATTTTTCCCCAATAATATCAGACTGACTCAAAAAATCAATATCCCTGGTGCAGTTCCTACGTAATCTGTGAAACTGCCCCAAAGGGATATTGTTGAGCCACCGTTTGTGGTGGTTACTGGACGCATGAACATAGCTGTTAACAGATACAGGCTTGAAGTGAGTGGTGGTGATTATATTGAAGTCTGAATCTGTTGTAAGGACCAAATCAAGAAATATTGTTGATATTGCATCAATAGTAAATGTGAATTTGAGTCCAAATGGATTGTTACTGAAGGAACTTAAAATGCTGGATAACACTGACTTATCACCGTCCCAAATAATAATGATATCATCTATGAAACGGCCGTAGTACACGAGGCCCTCCCCAAGCCGCTGGTTAAGCCATATATATGTCTCTTCCCAGTGGCCCATGTAGAGGTTGGCGTAGCTAGGGGCGAACCTCGTGCCCATTGCCGTTCCACAGATTTGCAAGTGAAAAGTGTCATCAAATAAAAAATAATTGTGCGTTAAAATAAAGTGAATACTCTGCAAAATAAATTGTTTGTGTTTTTCTGGGAATGATAAGTCCTTGTCAAGCCAGTACTTGATGGCCTCAATCCCCCTGGCATGGTCTATACATGTGTAAAGAGATGCCACATCACATGTGGCCCATAGATATGTTGACTTCCATTTAATGCCCGAGACCGAGTCGATAACGTGGAGCGTGTCCCTAATATGTGACCTGAGCTGTGCTACAAAGGGTTGAAGATAATAATCAACATACTGGGACAGGCCCGACGTCATCGACTCGATCCCAGACACAATGGGCCTACCAGGGGGATTGAGCACGGACTTATGAACTTTAGGTAAGTGATAAAAAATGGGTGTACGTGGATGTAAAGTGAATAAAAATTTATATTCCAGTTTTGAAATAATACCATCACCCAGTGCAGTAGTGAGAAGTTCCTTCAGCAACAATTGGTAATTGTCAACCGGATCAGACTCCAACACAGTGTATGAGGCCATGTCACCCAGGAGTCTGAGCACCTCATTGAGGTATGCAGTGTAGTCCTGGATGACTAGGCCCCCACCCTTGTCGGCCTGTCGGATGACAATATCATGATTGGCCCTTAATATGTTCAATGCGTCAAGCTCACTGGTGGTTAAATTATTCCTAATCCTGGTGGATTTGGAACACATTGACTCGAATTCACGGAGTACAAGATTATAAAATGTGTCCACAAATCCACCCTTGGACTGATATGGGAAAAAGACTGACCTGGGTCTGAATGGTGAATGCATAATGCTTAAATCTTCCTCCAGGTCTATGTCCAAGGAACGGTTTGGATGAATGGACAATTCAATGTTGTCAATAAATTCTTGAGATCCCGAAGTGGAACCCGACTCCACCAGGAGAGATGTCAAGGCCTCAATGCAAATTTCTTCCTGAGTATTAAAATTGAGACAGGATTAGTTATTTTAGCATTTGTTTCCTGGATATTGTAATGTCTCTTTAGAGTAAGTTTTCTAATAAAATTATTTAGATCCATAAACAATTGAAATGCATTGGGACCTGTACTGGGGGCAAAGGACAGACCCTTCTCCAATAATGATGTTTCATGTATGGATAATGAAGAGGATGAAAGATTAATGATATTAATGCCTGTCGATGGTGTTATTCTTCGTCTGTTTTCCTTCTTCCTCTGGATAGCCCTCCCTGCTCTAACTCCTCTGCTCCTCTTTTTCCCTGACCAATAGGTCTGTTTGGGGCCTCGCGGTCCCAAAGAGGGTATGGTTTGTCCACGTCTCTCCCTTTTGTTTTCTTTGCCGGTTCCATTGTTCTACGTTCGAGTGAATATCCTGATGACCACGGATCCTCTTTATCCAGTTAGCGACATCAGAGACAAGTAAAGACAAAAAAAGACGCCGGATGGTGGTGATTTATTCACGACACGCTTTTAACTTCCTTATCCTTGTGAGTGCGATTCCTTCCCCCCCTCCCCCCTCCTTTTCCTTTATTAAATATACAGTTATACACTATGGAGCGTGCGCTCTCTTTTCTCTCTCCTCTATATATACACAACCTCCATTGTTCTGCTTTCGACGTGGGCCCAACATAGGGGACAAGGTCACTGGCTCAGATCCTGTAGACAAATACGCTACCTCAAAAACCTGGCTGGCTAAGAAACCCGGGTCTTATCGCTGCCACGGGTGCACAAACTGCCAGTTTATGCAGCTGGGATCAAGTTATAACCATCCACACACTGGCAGGTCCATTAAACTCAAACAAGCGCTAAACTGTGAATCCAAATTCGTATCTATTACATCAAATGCCCGTGCGGACTCTTGTACATTGGCAAGACCGTACGAATGCTTAAAGAAACAATGGCTATGCATCGGACGACAATCAGAAAAGCTATAGTAGGTGGGCCGGATGACATGGACCTAAATGACATGGACATGGACAACGGCCGCCAGACATTTCAAGGAAGCGAGACATTCCCTGGCAACACTCAGGTGTATGCCTATTCTGCAGGTCCCGATACATTCACGGGGAGGAGACAGGGGCAAAACCTTGCTACAGCAAGAGGCCAGGCTTATCTTTGAACTACGGACGGTGGCTCCCGGTGGCCTCAATGAAGAGTTGAAATTGGGGTGCTTTCTGTGACATTGATGCACGGTCTACCTTCATTGCATGTGCATGTTGTGTTTTGTTTAAAATCATATTTGACTACCAGTGATCCCATGTATTTTCCATCACTGCACTTTATTTTCACACCTGTATGTTCACTGTTGTTTTTGTGTTTATGTCCCAGCAACTATGCATTTCCACACTTGGTTATAATTTCTTTCACATTTTTATTATGTATTTGAGATCTCCTGTCTTCAGCTTAAACTGCCTGTAGATGTTCCTATATCCCTTTTTTTTCTCACGTCTCCTGACCCTGCATGCTTGCGCAATGCTGTCCCCAGTGGCCAATCAGTGCTAATGCGCATGCGCAATGCTACTAGCTGGCGTCCGTGGTTGCCAGGGCATTCGTTGATGCTCATTGCGGCTGGTGACAGCTCGCAGTGGAATCTGCCCTATTGGCTGCTCGGCTTGTAGCAGCCTTGTTCGAGTGTGCGCAGTGGGGCCTGCATTGCGCCTGACAGCATGGGTCGCTGGATGGTGACGTCAGAACGGCCTGTTCTGAGTAGTTCATTGAATCTCCTGTGTTGGGGGAGTGCCTTAGACACATTAATTGCAGCACATTGGTTGGAGCTGGAGATCGCCAGGTGAGGTGCATTATTGCATAGATTGGGTGCTGGTGATTGGTTGTATGTGATTTATTTGCACTTAGGGTGGGGTATATAGGTGGGTCACTCACAGTTGGTGGTTGCACGGCCCTGAGGAAGGTCTCCCTGTGGGACCTAAACCTTGGCATCTGTGTAACAGTATGTTTTGAATACATCTTTTTTTGGACTACCCCTTGCTGTATGCTGTCTCCTTTATTAGTTCACGGACTGGTAACACACATATACTGTGTGTGTGTGTGTGTGTATATATATATATATATACACACACACACACAGTATATATATATATATATATATATATATATATATATATATATATATATATATATATATATACATATACATGTAGAGGTATCAGTACCGTGTTAGCCGAGCTTCAATAATCAAAAAATAAATAGATGATACCGTTCTGTGGCTAACGAAATGCTTTTATTTGTGCGAGCTTTCGAGATACACTGATCTCTTCTTCCGGCGATGTTACAATGAATGAAGCAAAAGGTATACTTAAAAACAGTGTCTCTTGGAATGTTATCTGTGCTGTTCCTTCCCCCGGTGTGGATGTGTTTTATGGCTAGAGGTGTCAAAAGGTTACTGAAAGCAAGTGAAGAAAGAGTGTGTATGTGTATCAGTGTGAATAAAAATGAATGGAGAGCCCACAGTATATACAGTGCTATACACAAGGTGTGTGTGGAGTGGGAGTGGATATAAATGGTGTGGGTGGGTATGGAAATGTGAGAGTTTGTAGCACAACTAAAAGTGTGTGTGGATACTTAGTGGTCCCTATTGGTGTATAGGGATGGAAAAACAAGGAGTATTAGTATGTGTGAGAGACAGCTGTGTGTGCATACATATAGCACAGTATGTACAGACATGGCCTTTAGCGCTCATGGGACGAGAGTTCACTAGTGTCAGTAATGACTCATAAAATTTCGATCTCTGTTTAGGCCACTGCTACAGTAAGTGTCCCGAACAGTTGCATAAATTTGTATTCATGCAACCGTCTCTCTTTCGGTGTTTTAAGATTACCTTTGAGTATGGCAACCCTCAGATCGTTCATCTTATAGCCAGAGTCAGAGAAATGTTCGCCAACAGGACTGTCTCTTGTACCGCGTGTGATGCTGTGGCGATGCAGGTTCATTCTCTTGTTTAGCCCCTGCGCTGTCTCACAGGGGTGTCGGGGAAGCCCGGGGAAGCCGGGGAAGCCAGGGAAGCTGGGTGCGCACGTGACGTGACGTCACAGTGCGCCGCAACGCGCCGCATCTCCACGCTTCCCACACGCATCCTGCCGCCGGCATTACATCAAATAAAAGCTGCCGCTACTGTATATATATATATATATATATATATATATATATATATATATATATATATGTAGAAGAGTGACCTAAGTGCAAATATGATAAATGGATAATTTACTGCATAATATATAATAATCATTTTGGGGAGGTACATATAAATACCCTGGTAGGGATTAGGTAATTATTAGCAGCCCCTGACGAAGCCCAAGTGGAGAAACGTGTAGGGCCAGCGTTGATTTGCAGCAGAGAGAGAGACACGCCGAGGAGCCTGTGTTTAGAGACATTCACGAGGAGCTCAGGCAGTGATCCCCTGCATTGGCAGACAGTGAAGCTCGCGAGAGCCGGGCCGCGTCACACACAGCGTCACACGCCACGGTCGATCACGTGACACAGAAGTAGCGGAGATTGCGGAGAGGACTGGTAACCGGCGCTTCTACACGAGTGTGAGAGACTCGCTAAACACTCTCTACTGCTTGTTATTTACTCACAAAATGTGAGTTGATACCTATATTTTATTGAGTCTTTTTTAGATTAAAAGGTTTTACACATATTTTGTTCCCTTCCATTATTTCCTCCCCATCCTCCCCCCTCCCCCCTCTTGTGAGATCCATCCATAGAGATACGTGAGTGCCAGAGACAAGAAGTGCATGCAGTAGCTGCAGCTGAGTTCCCGTGGAGAAGAAATCTGGAGATCCAGCAGTTAAAAGAAGAAGACCGTTAAAGCTACGTTCGCGAGTCCCTGAGAGGATTACAGGCTCATACTTATCCTATCAGTGTAAGCGCATACCTTACCATCTTAAGTCTATGTATTATTAGATATACTGCCCTATGATCTCTTTTTGTGTTTTTTCTCTTCCCTGTCATATTTAGGTCACTCTTCTACAGATCTTCAAGGTGGCGATTGTGGAGCCGCAGACCTAAATTGGCTGCAGTTTGTAGGGTTAGGTGTACACCAGGGTATGTACCTCATTTAAAAACATTGGCTCTTTAAGTGGTGTGAATAATATCTTCCACAGGAACAAACTGTTTAGATTTGTGCTGTGTGTTTCTTTTATATTTATATATATATATATATATATATATATATATATATATATATATATATATATATATATACATACAGTATACTACTCCATAAACATTTCCTTCTCTCAACCTACTAACCTATACTAACAGCATCTCAACATTGGGTTGCTTCCTTCCTAATTGGCTGGCTTCCCTCCCTTTAAGATGTTGTCAAATCATTAAAAAAAAATGGAAGCCATTACATGGTACATCAACCAATCTGTGTCGAATGTAACATCACAGACCTTATATAGACCTTATATAAGGTCGATCATATCTCATTTGACCCCAAAAAGCCAGCAGATCAACATCTCCTGCACCTGTTGGTGAAGAAAGAAGAAAAGGATGAAGATAAGAAGAAAAGAAACAAAAGAAGTACTACTCACCGGATTTTCCTCTGCAAGCAACTGAGGATTGTGGACATATTTGCATCATTGCTGATGAGGATCATTGCATGCCACTGTTGGATGAGGAGGATGAATCTTCATCCTGCCAAAGGTAAGAAATATATTGATTGTATTTTATTTAATTGTGTATTTTTTTTTGCCCATTGACTGACAATGTGTTTATCTATACCCCTGGGTATTGATAAAATGTTTGTTTTTATTTCATTGTAACATAATATATTTTATTTTGAGGATTTTTTTTTGGTTGCCCATTTATTGTCATTGTGGCAATCCTTGTCCATATTATTGGCATGGTTTACCACAGTGACAATCAATGGGTAAAGGGTGTGAGGGTAGTAACCGCTAAGGTAATTAATGGTTGTACAGTGTTGTGTAAAAGAAAGTACTGTACACCCTCTTTGAATTCTATGGTTTTACATAGCAGGACATAATAACAATCATCTGTTCCTTAGCAGGTCTTAAAATTTATAATTACAACCTCAGATGAACAACAACACATAACTTGACTTAATACACAGTGGCATGATTTATTTAACAAAAATAAAGCCAAAATGGAGAAGCCACGTGTGAAAAACTAAGCATACATTATGATTCAATAGCTTGTAGAACCAACTTTAGCAGCAATAAATTGAAGTAATCGTTTTCTGTATGACTTTATCAGCCTCTCACATCGTTGCTCAGGAATTATGGCCCCTCTTTACAACATTGCTTCAGTTCATTGAGGTTTGTGGGCATTTGTTTATGCACAGCTCTCTTAAGGTCCAGCCACAACACTTCAATCGGGTTGAGGTCTAGATTTTGACGGGGCCATTGCAACACCTTGATTCTTTTCTTTTTCAGCCATTCTGTTGTAGATTTGCTGGTGTGCTTGGGATCATTGTACTGTTGCATGACCTAATTCCGGCCAAGCTGTAACTGTCGGACAGATGGCCTCACTTTTGACTCTAGAATACTTTGGTATACAGAGGAGTTCATTGTCCACTCAATGACTGCAAGGTCCCCAGGGTCCTGTGGCTGCAAAACAAACCCAAATCATCACCCGTCCACCCCCGTGCTTGTCAGTTGGTATGAGGTGTTTGTGCTGATATGCTGTGTTTGGTTTTCGCCAAACATGGCACTGTGCATTAGGGCCAAACATCTCCACTTTGGTCTCGTCTGTCCAAAGGACATTGTTCCATAAGACTTGGGGTTTGTTCAGATGCAACTTTGCAAACCTAAGCCATGATGCCATGTTCTTTTTAGAGAGGAGGCTTTCTCCTGCAACCCTTCCAAACACACCGTACTTATTCAGTCTTTTTCTAATTGTACTGTCAAGAACTTTAACATTGAACATGCTAACTGAGGCCTGTAGAGTCTGAGATGTAACTCTCGGGTTTTTTGCAATTTCTCTGAGCATTGCACGGTCTTACCTTGGGGTCAATTTGCTGGGACGTCCACTCCTGGGAAGATTGGCATTTTCTTGAATGTTTTCCACTTGTGAATAATCTTTCTCACTGTAGAATGATAGACTTTAAATTGTTTAGAAATGGCCTTTTAACCCTTCCAAGATTGATGGGCAGCAACAATTGCTTCTCTAAGATCATTGCTGATTTATTTCCTCCTTGGCATTGTGTTAACACACACCTGAATGCTCCAGACCAGCAAACTGCTGAAACTTCGGCTTTTATAGAGGTGGTCACACTTGCTGATGATAAATTAATCAAGGGCATTTCATTAGCAGCACCTGTCTGCTACTTAGCATCTTAATTCCTATGGAAACAGTAAGGGGGTACTTAATTTTTCACACATAGCTTCTCCATTTTGGCTTTATTTTTGTTAAATAAATCATGAGACGGTGTAATATGTCATGTGTTTTTGTTCATCTGAGGTTGTATTTACCTACTTTTTAGACCTGCTAAGGAACAGATGATTGTTATTACTGTATGTCCTGATATGTAAAACCACAGAGGGTGTACTTTCTTTTTCACACAACTGTAGGTGCTAAGGTAATGAATCTGCTTTTATTTTACAAAATAGTATTGAAGCAGGGGGTCTCCAGAGATTAATCACATTAATTTCAGCCCCCGGGACCTCCTGATTTCTGAGTTTCAGTCTCTGTGTGGGATTCTGGTATCTCCCTTAAGGTTTAATTCTCCAGCGTCACGGACCAAGTGACCAGGACACTTAAACCCACAGGAGATACCGGCACCCCATACCGGGGTCGGCAACTAGGGAAGCAGAGTGTCCCTGGGGCTGAAATGAATGTGGTTCAGCTCGGAGACCCCTGCTTCAATTATATGTAATTAAAATAAAATAAAATCCACGCAATCATCTGTTTGAAGTGCACAGAGAAAGGGACTGATTCTATCTACTCACACTGCACATCTCTTACAAACTTATGCGGTATGGTAGGAACACAGCGGGAGTCCCATTCAGAAACAGGCCAGATGGGCCATCACCCCTGCAATGCACTGTGTCATGAACGCTGGACTCTTGCTCTAATTTCACCAGCACATGTGCTGAGGCTGCTGATACTGTAGATAGAAGATGCTACATCTGTATGTTGACTCCCATTGGCAGTGAACCTGATTGTGGAGTCCCTATTTTTAAGTAATCAACAAATTCAATGTGCAGAGTTTCAAGACCATTCCAAATTAGGAAGCACTCCTCTATACATCTCATCCAATGCTGGATTTATGGTACATACTGGAGTAAATAAGTTCTGCATGAATATATTTGCATAAGAGGAAGCAACATTTCTCCCTATGCCTACAATCACTGCATATAGCACAATGTTTTTGTTCATGTTGGGTGATGGCTCATTGTGTGTCGGATGTCCAACATTTTGTAGGTGTGATGTGTCGTTTATCACATTACAATAACAATATTCAATGCATTTTAACTACAGTTCCTAAATATTCCTCACTTGATGATTGGCTGTAATGTATTAGGGTGAATTTAACCCCATCACAGTAAGATTTGGTATGAATTCTTAGGGGTTTACTTACTGTATAACATTCAGGGAATGGCAAGCGATTGATCTCTTCTAGGGAGAGATTGTGTTCACGGCTTCTGTTTGCATCACTGTAGCCCAGTCATGGCCACGTGATTGCTACCCCAAGATCCTTGCTTGCTTCTGGCAGCAAAAGAGTTACATTAACAGGAGCATGGGAGAGTTAAACAGTAGCATAATAATGGATAACCAGATATTTGAGGCCATACACAAATAGGACTAAAGGATTGGTCAGTGAGGTTTTAGGATAGAGACAACAAAGAGGAACTGAAATATATAATAGTAGGTATAAAAGGCTCTTTTTACAACAATGTATCCTTCATGTATGGAAGTGTTGATGAGCATTTACAATATATAATCAGACCTACTGAATGCTCTGAACAACATTCCAGACAAGTTTCGGAGGACTGAAAATATGTATGTATGTCTTTATTTATATAGCGCCATTAATGTACATAACGCTTCACAGTAATGATACACATGACAATCATATAAATAACAAATAATACAAATAACAGGTCATGGGAATAAGTGCTTCATACATAAAAGTAAAGCAAAGGAATGGAAGCAGGCACACGGTCTTTCTAAAGGTGCAGTTTATTGTGCCACCAAAGGTCCAACGTTTCGGCAAATAGATTGCCTTTATCAAGGAGAGTGCTACATAAAAGTAACATTTCGGAATAGTCCCTGCTCCAAGGAGCTTACAATCTAATTTGTATGTAGGAGGAACCTACAGAGATAGAAGGAGGACATTCTCGTATGTGTGTCTACAGGGGGCCAAGCTTCATTTATCATGCGTATAGTATTATCCACGCTGCTACTCATATGCTTCTTTATGCTAGTGTGTCTTAAGGTGGGTCATAAAGATAGACAGAGAGGGTGCTAGTCTGGTATTGAGGGGAAGGGCATTCCAGAGGTGTGGGGCAGTCAGTGAGAAAGGTTTAAGGCGGGAGAGGACTTTAGATACAAACGGGATAGAGACAAGACATCCTTGAGCAGAACGCAAGAATCAGGATGGTGCATAGCGAGAAATTAGAGCTGAGATGCAAGGAGGGGCAGAAGAGTGTAAAGCTTTAAAAGTGAGGAGGAGAATTGAGTGCGAGATACGGGATTTGATAGGAAGCCAGGAGAGCGATTTCAGCAGGAGAGACGCTGAGACAGATTTAGGAAGAGTAGAGTGATTCTGGCAGCTGCGTTTAGGATAGATTGTAGGGGAGACAGGTGAGAGGCAGGAAGGCCGAACAGTACTGTGTTCTGTGTACAGAATATACCAATGTTGTGTAGCTTTGCCTTTTAGTTTCAACAAATTAAGCAAAGCATGATACACGGAATACATTTTCATTTTGCAACACTCTTGAAAGCTAATAGAAAAATAAAGGAAGAAAAAATACATGCATACAAATTAAAACGGGTTATTGATTGTGAAGTGTTTTTCGTGCAGGATGACTACTGCGCAGATATATTAGGAAGCACATGACTAATTATATATAATTGTGTTTTCCACTCTTACAGCACATTAATAAGCATTTGCTACCAAATTAGTTGTACCTTTTGAAAGTGATGGTTTTAAGAACCTGTTAGCAGTACATAATTATATGAGATATGTAATGTGGAATAATAATCCAGTCACATCCTTTTACACAGTTAATAATTTGATAAGTCATTGTATGTCACAGTTTGCACGCAAAGACTTAATTTTGATTTTCAGTAATTGTTCTTGAACTTACAAGGCATACGATTACTTCATAAAAAATATATTTTAATTTAAATGGTAGTTTATTAGAACTAAAAAAATGAGCTCATTCCCATTTAAGTTAAAATACACTTTAATTATTATTTTGCTCTGTCGATATTGGGGTGATTAAGAGGGAGCACTGAGATAGAGTTAGACAAAATTGAGTCAAGATTATTTTATTTTGTATTGCACGGTTTAGGGGACATGGGATGTGTACAAGTGTACTGCAGTTGGAAGATGTGTTTTATCAGAAAATGGCTAACCACAAGATTATCTTTTTAGAAATACTGTAGGGTGATTCAAATTAGGAAAATGTGCGAGTCATGATTACAAGTTGTTTTTGTGTATTTTGTTAGTAATTTGCTATTTATGATTATGAGCTGTTTTTCTGTATTATTTGTATTTTCTGCTCCACCTATGTATTATTGCAGATGTGGCAATGTAAACACCCATATTTTGTATATACAAGGTCTGTTCGGAAATTACCAAACCAGAGTCATTGGGCCTTATTCAGAGAGGGTTGATATAAAAAATCGCCAGGGAATTTAAAATGACTGTTTTTTGGGCGTTGCTATCACGGTATTCAGAAAAACTCGATTACCAGTGATAGCAAAATGCCCAAAACGGGCGAGTTGCTGCCAGCGAGAGCATCGAGCCTCTGAAAAGGCCTAAACCAGCGATTCATTTCTGCTGCAGAGAGAGCTGCTCTGAGAGAGCCGCCTCTCCCAGCTGAAATGTCGCCCGAAAATTATTTATTTAAATATACATTTCTTTCATAGTGTAGATGTGCAGGGGGTCTCCGGAGCTGAACCGCGTTGGTTTTATGTCCGGGGACCCCCTGCTTCCCGAGATACAGGCACCTTTATGGGGTGCCGGTATCTCCTATGCAAGGAAAAGTCCCAGTCACGTGACGCTGGACATTTCAATGCAGAGGGATACCGGCACCCGATAAAGGTGCCTGTATCTCGGGAAGCAGGGGGTCCCCGGACATAAAACCAACGTGGTTCAGCTCCGGAGACCCCCTGCACCTCTACACTATTAAAGAAATGTATATTTAAATAAATATTTTAAAAAACATCAATACACGCCCCCCCTCCGCCCAAACCCATACAGTACAGTAATGGGCAAAATAACTAAATCCAAGATGGCCGCTGTGTCACAAGGTAGTTCAGCCAATCAGAGTGTGGAATTTGTTCCCACGATCTGATTGGCTGAAATACCATCTGACGCCGGCTTCGTGACGTCATCTTAAAGGCAAATGAAGCACAGCCATACTGATTGGCTGGCATCATTCTCTTTAAGTGACGTCACGGCAAAAAAAAATTAGCGTCTACACATGGTTTTAACAGCCAATCAGGTGGCTGTTAACCATTTTGAGGGTAAATGTGACGTCATAAGCCATATTAAAGGCCTTGACGCCTCATTTGAGCCCAAAAAGCCGACGAGACAGCATCGGCTGGGATTTAACATGGGGTATTTTGGATTGACAGATGAAGAAAGAAGATAAAGAAGAACAAGAAACGGTTACAGATGAAGATAGAAGAAGGTGATTAAAGAAAGAAAAAAGAAGATTGGGCTACCTGAGTCAGATCTTCATGGCGGATGGCATCAGATGCTGTTGGAGGCCTTCAAGGTACGTGAGCTTCCTGTTTCCCCGGGAGTCGGAGGGCCACCGCTTCTAATGGTAAGTAATATATTCAATGTTTGTAAATGTCTCTTTTTACAGGTTTAATCTTTGGATGTGTTTTTTGATTTTTTGGGGGGAGGCACATTGGCTGATAATAAATTAAACGGTATCTCTTTAGGGTACAGATTAATACCTTATTATGACAATATTTGGGGGGCATTTCTCGCTTGGTATTGGTGTTGCTTTTTGGCATTTCATGTATTATGTGGATGTCATTGTTTGTTTTTTCATGCTTAATGTAATTAAAGGTTTGCTATTGGTGTTCGTTTGTATTTAATGTTATATTATGTTAGCTTATGTGTTTTATGGTTACTTCAGAGATTGTTAGAATTTCTTTCTTTCTATTTAACTGTTTAAATTCATTAATGTTGGAGTAATTCATTGTTTACATTGGTTAGTGTTACTATTCATTTTGAGTTGTTTTCGGAATTAATTGTTTAGATTGGTTAATGTTTAATTAATTCATTGTTGATGTTGCTATTGATTGTATTGATTGGATTAGCTGGCTACTGTTTGTATTTAGTGACGTGTGATTTTTTGGAGTTTAGTTACATTTTATTATTGTGTGTCTTGTGTATTAATTTATTGTCATTAGGGTACCCATTGAGTGCTATAGAGGCTTATCATGCCCATATTATTATTATTATTATATGGGTATGATGTACCACTATACTACTCAATGGGTATAGGGTGGGTATAGTCAGTCAGGGGTGGGTGTTTAGGGCTCACGGGTGGGTGGAGGGGGTATTAGCCCTAAGGATGGGTGTTTAGACCTTGCAGGTGGGTAGCGGTTGGGTTAACGCCTTTATTACCTTAGCGGTATTAACCGCTAAGGTAATGAAGGGGTTAACTCCACCCGCAACCCCCCGCAATGCCTAAACAGCCACTAAGGGCCAAATTCCCCCTTCACCCACCCCCGCTAGCCACTGTATTGTATTGTATTGTATGTTTCTTACAATAAGCTTGGCACGGGTGTTTAACCCCTTCATTGCCTTAGCGGTTAGCCGCTAAGGTAATGAACTTGCTGTACATGCATGTTTCCTGCCTCGGATGCATGCCGGGGGGGTCCGGAGCTGCTATTAATGGCTAGCAGCTCCGGAGACCCCCGGCATCAATCCAAGGCAGGAAAGGGGCCTGATATTTTCTAAGTCCCGACACATCTTTGCTCATCGAGGCATCACCCCACCAATTGACCAAAAAATTTGTGGTGAATTGGATTTGGGGAGAAGACCGCCTTTTAGGGCTGCGATGGGTTGCTATACGCCACGACAGCCGACTCGCAAGTCTCTGAACCGCGCAAGTTTATCAACCATCCGAAAATGGTCGATAAGGGGCTGATCGCTGCTCAGTCGGCGAATTTCGGATAGCGATAAAATTTTGCGGCGATACAGGCCGTTATCGAGCACTTATCGAGGCTATCTGAATACGAGTAGCCATTTTGGTCGATAAGTGCTCGATAAGGGCCTTATCGAGGTTTTCTGAATAAGGCCCATTATGTTTTACTCTCCCTGTGGCCAGTTGTATTAGATCAATAATCTGCTTTTTTTGAACCATTATTATTATTATTATTATTATTATTAAATTCTTGATTTCACAGCTCCATCTTCATCAAAGAGGCTGTGGTTTATCCTAGTAATAAATACCAACTTCTTCACATCGTTGGAAAACCAGCTCCTGCAATGCTCAATAACAATGCTGACAGCAGTTCTAAATATTCTTTCATAGTAGACACTGTTAGGTGGGCAACTTGAAAGATGCACAGAAACAATATAAAATATTTCACTTAGTTCTTTTTTATTCTTGTTTTCATAGTTGGCGTCAGTAGGCAGAATTCCAGATATGCAGGGAACACATCCGAACCCAGACAAAGGAACTCCCATCAAGATACACAATTTTGTGCACAGACAAAGAATGACACATTTTGAAATGTCTAAATAATTGTCTACTGTGGTTAGTACTTTAAAGGGTAAGGTTGTCCTTGGTGACGGGAATCCTGAGAAGCAGGTTGATTGATTTTTGCTGTGTAACACTTTTTACTGTGTGTAAACTGTATAAAAACTCTGTGTGAGATAAGGAACTCTGTGTGGGATAAAAAAAAAAAACACTCTGTGGGGCCTATTAATAAAAGCAGTGATAAAATCAGTGCATTGCCGAACGACTTTGCATTGATTTATCGTGCAATAAAACATGTTGGTAAAAATAGTATTCACTAAGAAAAAATCCAAGCTTATAAAGTTTGACCAAAAAAATGCACCATCAAACGGCTTTTTTTTTTTTTTCTAAGTGCTATCGCGCAATAATCCTAGCGATCGGAAACCAATTAAAACTGCAGCCTGCAAGAGCTGCACGGAGATGGTGCGTCTCCATGTACGACTCTTACAGGCTATCATGCAGTTCCAATATTTATTTTCAAACTATTGTGCGGGAGCAGGGGGTCTCCTGAGCTGAACTGCTTTTATTTCAGCCTCTGGGACTCCCTACTTAATGAGATACAGAACCAGGTATCCCCGCAAAGTTAAAATCCTCTGCGCCACGTGACTTAAGGCCTTTAACATTGCGGGGATACCGGCACCCCATACCGAGGCCTGTATCTTAGGAAGCACAGGGTCCCAGAGGCTGATATCAACTTTGTTCAGCTCAGGAGACCCCCTGCTCACGCACGCTATGAATAAAAATAAAATGTAAGCAGGTTCATTACCGTAGCAGCTAACCGTTAAGGTAATGATTTTTTTTATTTTGGGAGGGGGGTTGTCTACTGCATCTGTCGACTGTATCCTGGCAAGAAATTCTGGTGCCTGTACCCGAAGTTGCGGTTGTTATAGGAGAATCGAGGAGAGGAGATCGGTGACTTTGAGGGCTCGGCTACGCATGGAAAGTACTGTACCAGACAAGGGAAGCCTCCCCAAATTTGAGACATATTACAGGCAGCCTAGAAAAATTTCAAAGCAAATATAGACCAACCCCACACTGATGATATCCATCAAGGTTGAAACATGTCTGTGAGTGGTCTGTACTTGCTTTGCTAGTCCCATACTGTGCTTAAATCTATGTGAACAGCGATGCATCAGATTAAATGGGCTCTATGTGAATGGATATTCCAGGCAAAAGGTGACACATTATGTGCTCATTTGCATGTCATTTCCCAGACTCCCTTGCTGCAGTGAAAACACTGTATGCTAGGTGATAATGGTTGAAAGGCAGGGTTGCAGACCTGTCTAAGATATGTTAATGTGCTCACAAGTGATATTCTTCATTGGATATATATATATATATATATATATATATATATATATATATATATATATATATATATATATATATATATAGATATATATATATATATATATATATATATATAGATATATATATATATATATATATATCTATATATATATATATATATATATATATATATATTGTGACAAACGGCTTACTCCGGGGCTCCGTCGTTTGTCCGGGACTGTTTAGAACACGGTCTTTTAGGGTAGGTTAAATGATGAGGCGTCACGTACTGTTCCTTTAAACAGGCTATGCCTGGTTTATTCAGTCCCAGGCACTGAGACTGCCACAGTGCATACAACAGAAAACAGATCAAAACAAAAGCTGCTCACCTGAGCGATAACTTAACTTAGGTTTTCCCTGACTCAGGGTTGGAAGTGGCTTTTCCACTCCCAACAACAAAACAAGGTACTTTTGCAGTCTTACACAAATGAACAGAAAGATTGAACCTGTTTGGGGAAGAGGCTTCTCCCCTCTGTAGTTCAGCAGCCTTCCAGCCTCCTGGCTCTTGTGGAGAGACCAGAGCAAACAGGAAATCAGTCTTTCATACCTGATTCCTAATTAGCATGACAGGTGACAGAAATCAGGCAGCAGACAAACTCTGGTCTGGATCTCTCATCCCTCAGTTCCAGCGCTTGCCAAACTGTGGGATGGAGTGTATGTATTATAAGGCTGCACTCCCAGGCCAAACAGGATAGAAACTGTCTAGTATCCTGGGAGCCCTATATACGGAATTTATTACCATCCCCTGGTTTCTGTCACATATCCTCCCCCCCAGCTCAGACCTCGAGGGATGAGCGACCATGGATATTAGGGAGTGCATCCTTGACAACCCGTCAGCATTGCCATGTTTGTGCCCTGACCTGTGTTCCACAGAAAATTTAAAGGGTTGTAGGCTTAGGAACCACCTGGTCACTCTAGCATTCTTTTCCCTGTTTTGACACATCCAGGTAAGGGGTGCATGATCTGTGACCAACCGGAATTTTCTCCCCAACAGATAGTATTTGAGCGTCTCTACAGCCCACTTTATTGCAAGACACTCTTTCTCTACTATGGAGTAATTTTTCTCCTGGGGATTTAGTTTCCTACTTAAATAAAGGATGGGGTGCTCCTCACCTTGAGACTCCTGGGAGAGTACCGCCCCCAGCCCTACCTCAGATGCGTCGGTTTGGACTACGAACTCTTTGGAGAAGTCAGGTGTGACCAAAACTGGTTGGGCACAGAGAGCTTCTTTCAGGCTTCTAAAGGCCTGTTCGGTTTCCGGGGACCACTTTACCATTAGCGGTCCTCTTGCTTTTGTGAGGTCAGTTAGTGGGGTTGCCTTAGTTGCAAAATTGGGAATAAACCTTCTATAGTACCCAATTAACCCCAAAAAGGTCCTTACTTGTTTTTTTGTAACTGGCCTTGGCCAATTTTGTATCGCCTCCACTTTGAGTGTTTGGGGTTTGAGTAAACCTCTGCCAATAGAATATCCCAGATACTTGGCCTCCTCCAGACCAATAGTGCATTTAGCGGGGTTAGCAGTTAGTCCAGCAGACCGGACTGCGCCAAGCACAGCTTGGACCTTTGGAAGGTGGGATTGCCAATCTTCACTATGGATTACCACATCATCCAGGTAGGCGGCAGCATACCGAGCATGTGGTTTTAAAATTTTATCCATCATTCTTTGGAATGTGGCGGGAGCTCCATGTAAGCAAAAAGGCAACACCTTATACTGAAAGAGGCCGTCTGGGGTTGAGAAGGCTGTCTTTTCTTTTGCCCTTTCTGTGAGGGGAACCTGCCAGTACCCTTTTGTTAGGTCTAGGGTTGTGAGATATCGGGCTTTGCCCAGTCTCTCTACAAGTTCATCTACCCTGGGCATAGGATAAGTATCAAATTTTGACACCGCGTTTAGTTTCCGGTAGTCATTACAAAACCTTGTTGTACCATCTGGCTTTGGGACTAAGACTATAGGGCTGTTCCACCCACTTTGGGATTCCTCAATTACACCTAGTTTTAGCATTTTTTTAACCTCTAAACTTATAGCCTTTCTTTTGGCCTCTGGGATTCGGTACGGTTTAAGGTTAACTCGGACCCCCGGTTCAGAGACTAGGTCATGTTCAATTACGCTAGTTCTACCTGGCCGTATAGAGAAGATTTCTTTGTTTCTTCTCACTAAATTCTGAACCTCTCGTTTCTGATGAACAGACAGGGTTTCAGCTATGCTAACCTCTGGGTCAGTTTCTTGATTCTCTGACGGACCTGGGGGTACTAGGGTTAACAAGACTTCTCTATCTTTCCAGGGCTTGAGTAGGTTTATATGGTAAATTTGCTCAGGTTTCCTCCTACCTGGCTGTCTTACCTTATAATTTACTTCTCCCACTCTTTCCAAGACCTCATATGGCCCATGCCATTTAGCAAGGAATTTACTCTCCACGGTGGGAACCAGAACTAGTACCCTATCACCTGGAGAAAAAATTCTGACCCTAGCACCCTTATTATATGTATTCCTCTGTGCTTCTTGAGCTTTCTCCATGTGTTCCCTCACTATGGGTAGGACTGCAGCAATGCGGTCCTGCATCTGGGCAACATGCTCTATTACACTTCTGTAAGGGGTAACCTCGTGTTCCCAAGTCTCTTTGGCTATATCCAGTAACCCCCTTGGGTGTCGGCCATACAATAGTTCAAACGGGGAGAAGCCTGTGGATGATTGGGGAACTTCCCTAATGGCAAATAACAGGTACGGTAACAAACAATCCCAGTTTTTCCCATCTTTATCAACCGCCCGCCGTAACATGCTCTTTAAGGTTTTATTGAACCTTTCCACTAAACCATCTGTTTGTGGATGATAGACTGAGGTTCTGAGATGCTTGATTTTTAGGAGTTTACATAGCTCTTTCGTTACTTGGGACATAAATGGTGTTCCCTGGTCAGATAGAATCTCTTTAGGAATCCCGACCCGGGAAAACAGAACTACTAACTCTTTTGCTATGTTTTTAGCTGAGGTGCTACGTAGGGGAACTGCCTCCGGATATCGGGTGGCATAATCTAATATTACCAATATATGCTGATGTCCCCTAGCAGACTTTATTAGGGGTCCTACTAGATCCATAGCAATCCGGTCAAATGGTACCTCTATTATGGGAAGGGGTACCAATGGGCTGCGGTACGCCTTGAACGGGGCGGTGATCTGACATTCTGGGCATGAGGAACAATAATTCGTAATTTCTGCCAGAACCCCAGGCCAATAGAAGCTTCGGAGAACATTTTCTTTTGTCTTTTCCACCCCTAGGTGTCCCCCCAATGGATGACTATGTGCGAGGTGTAATACTACGTTACGGAATGTCTGTGGTACCAACAATTGTTTAGTTGTAACTGATTTCCTTTTATCAACCCGATATACTAGGTCGTTCTCTACCTCGAAGTAGGGGTAAGCAAGTGACCTATCTGGTTGGCCAGGAGTACTATTCTGGTCCCGTATATTTCCCCTTGCTACCGCTAATGTGGGGTCCTCCCACTGGGCCTTCTTAAAACTCCCAGGACTGACCTCTAGGTCAGCGAGGGTCTTATCCGGTTCTGGGGTGGTAAGTGTCTGCTCAACATCTTGATTTGGGGTATTCCCTACCAAAGTAGTGATGGGGAAGGGAATTTTACAGCACTCCTCCTTTTCCCCCTTCTTATTTGGGCCCTCGTCAACCTCCATTTCTGAAAAAGGGAAAGGATTTGTTTCTTCTAATACTTCGTTATGGTCCGCTATTGAACTCTGGGCGCTATTCTGAGCAGGGGACCACATTTTTAGAAAATGGGGAAAGTCGGTCCCTATTAACACATCATGTGCCAGTTTGGGTACAATACCCACCTTGAAATCTAAAGAACCAAACTCTGTTTCAAAAAAACATCAACAGTGGAATATTCATGATTATCCCCATGTATACAACAAATTGCCACTCTTTGTGAACTGTTTCCCTGTTTCTTCTTAATGGGCAAGAGGTATTCGGACACTAGTGTGACCATGCTCCCAGAGTCAAGAAGTGCCCGAACCCTCTTACCATTAACCTTTACAAATGCCCACAGATGGTTATTCAAGGGGTCCTCTGGGCTAGGGCCCATACATTGGGACAACAGCGAATAAGGTTCCACGCTGTTGCATTGCATGGGCTCATCATTTAGTGGGCAGATTTTTGCTGTGTGGCCCCTCTCATGACAATTTACACATTTAGGTACATAGTCTGTGTCCCACTTAGAGCCTTTTCCCGGCTCCCCATGTTGGCTGTTGCCCTTAGTGTGCGAACCACTGTTGCTTGTGCTGCGTGAAGGGGGTCGCCGCTCTTCAGCGCCCCTTAACCCCGGTACCCTTTTACCGTCTCTGGAAGAGTCCTGGAACCTCGGGTAGTGGGGTTGCTCCACGACTGTGGGTTGCGGGTGCTCTTCTGCTGCATTGTACCTTTCTACGAGGGCCACAAGCTCATCCGCATTGTGGGGGTCACTCCGACTGACCCAACGGCGTAAGGCAGAGGGAAGTTTCCTCAAGAACTGGTCCATGACCAACCGTTCCACGATGTGGCTGGCTGAGTTGATCTCGGGTTGTAGCCACTTCCGGGCGAGGTGGATGAGGTCATACATCTGGCTTCGGGTGGCTTTATCCATCGTGAAGGACCATGCGTGAAACCTTTGGGCGCGAACAGCCGTGGTTACGCCGAGGCGGGCGAGGATCTCGAACTTCAATTTTGCATAGACGTTAGCTTCGGCTGGCTCTAGATCAAAGTAAGCCTTCTGGGGTTCGCCGCTTAGGAAGGGTGCGATTAGACCAGCCCACTCAGCTTCTGGCCATCCCTCTCTCTGTGCCGTGCGTTCAAACGTGAGAAGATAGGCTTCCACATCATCCGAGGGTCCCATCTTCTGAAGGTAGTGGCTTGCCCTGGTCATTTTCGGAACTGGGGCTGCCGCTGCCAGTGGAAGGTTACTGATAGTCCCCCTCAGGATCTCGAGTTCCTGCTGTAAGCCCTGAGCGAACCGCTGTTGCTCCTCTCTCAGCAAGCGGTTTGTCTCTTGCTGGTTTGCATTTGCGTTTTGCAGGGCTTCATTCGTCTGTTGCTGGTTTGCATTCGCCTGTTGCTGGTTGGCATTCGCCTGTTGCTGGTTGGCATTAATCTCTTGCTGGGCTATTAGCAGCTGTTGCTGGGCTGCATTCGTCTGCTGCTGGTTTGCATTAGTTTCTTGCTGGGCTATTAACAGCTGTTGCTGGGTTTCATTCACGTCTTTCTGGGCAGCGACATTGCGTACCAGCGCACCCACCACGTCTTCCATCTTGTTTGCAGAGGATGAAAAAAACTTTTTTTTTTTTTTTTTTTTCTTTCAAAGTTCTTCAACCCGCAGACCCCCTAGTGCTCTGCCCGCATTCTCCACCATATGTGACAAACGGCTTACTCCGGGGCTCCGTCGTTTGTCCGGGACTGTTTAGAACACGGTCTTTTAGGGTAGGTTAAATGATGAGGCGTCACGTACTGTTCCTTTAAACAGGCTATGCCTGGTTTATTCAGTCCCAGGCACTGAGACTGCCACAGTGCATACAACAGAAAACAGATCAAAACAAAAGCTGCTCACCTGAGCGATAACTTAACTTAGGTTTTCCCTGACTCAGGGTTGGAAGTGGCTTTTCCACTCCCAACAACAAAACAAGGTACTTTTGCAGTCTTACACAAATGAACAGAAAGATTGAACCTGTTTGGGGAAGAGGCTTCTCCCCTCTGTAGTTCAGCAGCCTTCCAGCCTCCTGGCTCTTGTGGAGAGACCAGAGCAAACAGGAAATCAGTCTTTCATACCTGATTCCTAATTAGCATGACAGGTGACAGAAATCAGGCAGCAGACAAACTCTGGTCTGGATCTCTCATCCCTCAGTTCCAGCGCTTGCCAAACTGTGGGATGGAGTGTATGTATTATAAGGCTGCACTCCCAGGCCAAACAGGATAGAAACTGTCTAGTATCCTGGGAGCCCTATATACGGAATTTATTACCATCCCCTGGTTTCTGTCACATAATATATATATATATATATATATATATATATATATATATATATATATATATATATATATATATATATATACACACACAAACCTTTATAGGTTTATTTTGTGTTTGTGATGTGTTAACACTTTTTTGGTATTTATTCACTTTGTTCTCAGGCTTTCAGTTGAATTTTATATGTTTGTTTCCATGTATTTTGTGCTTGTTATATATATATTAATAAAGTTTTTGTTTTTAATAACCATTGCCTCCTCTAGCCCAGCAGGGGTGGCCCATGCTTGCGTTCCACTAAAGACACGGACGCGCATTGGTGACATCATCCCAGGCGCCGGATGGATCGGACAGACCAGGGGAGGTGTCACGCCGACGCAATGTGTCTCTGGTGCGCATGGGCGGTACTTTTGGCGTGAAATGGCAGTTATGTAGGTAAGATTGTGTGTCAAACCTTGACAAAGTCCCATGGGACGAAACGGGTTGGTGCGTTCGTTTTTTTCACCTTCCTGTGAGATAATACATGAAATACCCTTTATTTTTATCTTGGAGTTGCCCTTGAATTATTTTTTCATTCAGGATCATTTCCGGTTGCTGTTTTCCTTTGCTCTACCTACTACTATTTGCTTCTACCCTTCAGGATTGCATGCCTTGGAACACTACAAACTACTGGACCATCAGGATACCCCCAAGGGCAGGTAATGGGCATTAGCCCTTATATTGGTACCTTTGACCCTTACATTGGGGATGCTTATGTGTAAAGAGGGGTTTGTGCATTATTGACCATGAGTTGCGTAGTCAAGCAGACTGACCGCTATATTGCCCCCCTATATTTGCTTATGGACTTAATACTCTATGGATGAATAACAGTGTTCCTATTTGATGTCCTAATGATTGTGAATATATATAAGTAGTGCACACACTGATATTGAGCACAATTTTCTTCACAAATTCCTATCCAGCTAACTTCTGGAAGGTTATCAACAATATATTCCAGCCTTCTAACCCTCAACATCCAAGTAATATCACTAAGAGGGATATTACTCTGACAAACCCCACTGACATTGCAAATGCATTCAATGATTACGTTGTGGGGTGTGCCACTAACTTATTAGTGAAACACAACCCAAACCACAAACCCGAATCTCATCCTGGGAGTACCCAAAAAAGCCCAACACTGCCCACAATTTTCAATTTGGCCCAGTATCCGAAGAGATTACACAAGTGCTCCTCAAATTAAAACTAAGCAGCCAATGTGGACCTGACTTACTACAATCTAGATTCCTAAGACGTGGTGCCCCAACCATTGACAAACCAATTGCTTCCATAGTCAACTCTATCCTGTCTGCAAGCCATATCCCTAAGACCTGGAAAACTACCAGAGTTGTCCCAATCTTCAAAAGTGGGGACACAATCACTGTCTCAAACTATAGGCCAATCTCCCTTCTCCCAATTCTATCCAAAGTCATGAGAAAATGTGTCCACATTAAGCGATTACTATACCAAGACAAATTTCCCTTGCCAATTCCAATCTGGTTTTCGTCCCAAACACTACACCGTAACTACCCTGCTAAAAGTTTTCAATGAAATCCAGTTTGGAATGGAACGGGGACAACTCACTGGTGCAATATTCCAAGATTTTGCAAAGGCTTTTGATACTGTTTATCATGCTATCCTGCTTAAACTCCAGAGCTCTGGAATAGGGAAGCATGCTTTAAACTGGTTTCAGTTCTACCTATCAGGTAGATCCCAACATGTGTCCATCTCAGGCTCTAACTACAACCCCCTGGATATCACCTGTGGTATCCGGCAAAGCTCTGTTCTGGGGCCCCTACTCTTCTCAGTGTTCTTCAATGATCTTCCCACAGCTTGTAAGGAAGCCTCAATACACATGTATGCAGATGACACAATCCTATATGCACACAGCCATAGCCTCTCCGACCTTCAGCACATATTTCAGTCTGACTTTTTGAGACTCGAAAACGGAATTTCCCAAAACAAACTGTTTTTAAACACTGACAAGAAGGTAACAATGGTATTTGGGACCAAGACTACATTTTTAAAGCTTCCAGTGACTGAGCTCCAGATCAGAACCAACGCTAACACCACCCTAACTCCTGTCACTAGTTTTAAATACCTGGGCATATGGTTTGACTCCCACTTAACATTCGGGATGCACATTGATACCCTGACATCCAAGACCTATGCCAAACTAGGTGTACTTTACAGGAACAAATCCTCCCTAAGTCTGCTGGTCATAAAGCGTATCTCACAGCAGATGCTAATGTCAATTATTGACTATGGAGACATAGAATATGGCTTAGCACTCCAAACCCACCTTAGCAAACTTGACACCCTCTACAATTCAATATGCTGTTTTGTTCTCCAATGCAACTACAACACACATCACGGCAAAATGCTAGATTGGTCATCACTTGAGTCTAGGCGCAAAGTTTCCTGTCTTGCCTTCAAATACTTTCTGGGCAAACTACCCATCTATCTGAACAAGCTACTCACCCTTACCACATGTAGCACTTATCATCTGAGATCAGACTCCAAAAGTCTGTTCATGGACCCAAGGCTCAACAAAGTATTCAGCCGTTCCTCCTTCTCTTACCGTATACCCCAAAACTGGAACAACCTACCAGAGACTCTCCCATCCACCACCAGTTTAAGTTCTTTCAAAACTAAGGCTGTCTCACATTTTTAACTGGACTGTAACTGTTTCATAAGCCTATAATATATATTTTCTTTAACTGTGCATGCAATGTCTTGTATATAATGTATACCCTGTTCATTTATGTAACTGTATTTGTAACCATGTATTATTTGTCTTAACTCTATGCCCAGGACATACTTGAAAACGAGAGGTAACTCTCAATGTATTACTTCCTGGTAATTTTTTTTATAAATAAATAAATCTGATCGTAAAATGTGACATCACAGGTCCCATCTCATTTTAGCTTAAGAAGCCAGCGAGTCAACATCCGTTGCTGGATTTAACATAGGATTTACTATGGATTACAATGAAGGAATATTCAAAATGGAAGAAATGAAGATTGAAAATGGAAGACTTTATAACCTGATGCCGAGGATCGTGAAGTATTGCGAAGCATCACGGAGGATGGCGTCACTGATCGAGAGCTTCCTGATATGCCGGGATTCAGAGGGTGAATACTTCTATAAAAAAGAAAATATTGAATGTATGTAATTTTTCAGGGTTTTTTATTTGTATTTTTTGTATTTTTATTTGTTTAATGTTTTATGACTGCTAATGTATTTATCTATGCCCTTTAGGGTATAGATAAATACAGTGATAGGCAATGAATTTTGGGGCAAATGGTTGTTTGGAATTAATTGTTACGTTTTCTAATTCTGTTTATTGTTTTGAGTAAATTGTTATGATTTTGTAGGACTTGTTTTTATTATATTTTAGGATTGTTTAGGCATTTAATTTATTTATTTTTTCTGTTGGTTAGGGGTTTAATTTATGTACTGTAATTGTTCTGTTGGTTAGCGGCTTCATTTATTTAATTGTTCTGTACGGTAGCAGTTTAATTTCTTTTATTGTTCCGTTTAGGTGTTTGATTAATTGTATTATTCTTGTGTTTTTGGTATTACATAAATGTTATTCTTTTGCTGTTTTTGTGTCAGATTAATTTTATTTATGTGTTGTTTAGACTGTTTAGTTATTTTATTCTTCTGGTGTTTAGGTGCTTGTGTATTTCTTTTATTGTTATGTCTTTTTGGCACTGTTTTAGGCTGCCCATTGACTGCTATATTGGCTAATGCCCATATTACAGTATATGGGCATGATGTACCATTGTGCCAATCAATGGCTAGATGGTGGGGATATTTGCCCTGGATGGGTGGTTAGGCCTCCTGAGTGGGTAGCAGGGGAGGGGGTGTTAACCACTTAATTATTATAGCATTATTAACCGCTAAGGTGATTAAGGGGTTTGTATTTTTTAATGTTGTGTGCAACAATAAACAGGGGACATGGACACGGAGGATGGTGATGAGGACGCCCTACATCCTGGCAGGGGTAAGTGCAAGATGTATTTACATTATTTCTGCTGGCTAATATTTTATTTTGAATGGACAAATGAGCTACATCCATATCTGGATAATAGTACATTTGCCCATTACTGTATTGTATGTATTGGGGTGGTTGTTGGGGGTAGATGAGGTGGGTATTAGGGTCGTTGTCTTTTTAATGTTTATTGGGGTTAGAGGGATTGGGTGAAGGGTGTAGTTGCCCCAAGGGTGGGTTTATAGGTCCAACGGGTGTAACAGTTGTGCTCACCATAAACCAGGACCGGACCACTGGGCTGAGGTGGGATAGATAAACAGCGACCTTAGGCCACGAAGCCGGGTCCAGATTGCAGGTTTCGTCATCGTGTATAGCCGGGACGGGGTTGGAGAAGGCAGGGTTAATGGTATCCAGGCTGGGGTCAAGGCAGGTGGCACAGGAGGATGGTTGAGGTCACAGGCTGGGTTCAGCATCAGGAAGGCTTCAGTGAAGAGCTTCAGTGTAGGCGTTGCAGTGCAAGGGAAGGTCTCTGGGACAGGACTCCTACAGAGTCAGGGATCCATTGCAGGTGCTCAAGCACACAAGATCCTCAGGAACAGGGAGGGCTTCAGCGTAGACGCTTTAGCGTAGATGCTGAAGCGTAATGAAGTCTTAAAGAAGTAGGAAGCTTCAGCACAGGGGCTTCAGCACAGGAATGGCCTCTGGACGGAGGAGGCTCCAGGATACAGGAAGCTTCAACACAGGAGCAGCCTCTGGATGGAGGAGGCTCCAGGACACAGGAAGTTTCAGCACAGGGGCTTCAGCATGGGACCGGCCTCTGGACGGAGGAGGCTCAAGGACACAGGAAACTTCAGCGCAGGAAGTCCAATATGGGCAAAGCAGAGGTGCAAGCACAGTCACAGGAAGAAAGGATTATGCTCTGCCTCTTCCTGGGGGAAAGGGCTGACCCTAATAGCATGGGCAGCCAATTGGGACAGAGATGCATAGCAAGCAGCAGACTGCAGTGTGAGTCCAGAACCAGGTGATTCCAATTGCAAAGTACAGGGAGGGCTTTGCCTGGATGCTCTATATCTTTTTAAGGGTGAGTTGCAGCCAAAGCAAAGACCGGAATCCTTACACCGGGTGGGTAGCGGGTTAACCCCCGCTATGGTAGTGAATGGGGTTAACTCCACCCACAACCTTCCCGGCTGGCCTAACCACCCATCCTGGGGCTACAAGCCCCTTCATCCAACCCCTCTGCCCTCAATAAACAGGCTATTCAAGTTGAAACACTTTATTGCCTTAGTCGATAGCCGCTAACATATGTAGCTGTTTTTATTTTTATTTGAATACCACGTTGATTTCAGGTCTGTGGCCCCCCTTCTTCCTGAAATACATGTCCTGTTATAGGGTGCCGATATCCCCATGCAATCTTTAAATAAACCAGGTATAGGACAACTGTTTACTGTAGTTATGAGTACTGGGGAAAGGCAGAGGTTAACTACCCGATGGAACAACAGGTATCCCTAATGTCCTATGGACAGCGATACCTGATGATTGAAGAGTAGAACCTAGCACTGAATTATGACAATATCATAACAGCGTTAGAGGAAGAATTTAAACCAGTCACAAATTTGGAAAAATATTACTGCTACTAAACAGGAACAAAAAAGAGTCAATAGCAGATTTTAGAGATAGGTTATGTAGCCCTGTTTCCCCCTAAACAAGAAGGCTACCAGTGCTGCCACTACCGGTTGGCTCACAGAGGGCCTAAGCCTCCACCACGGGGAGATTGGGGTGATATAACAATAGTCTCGATGCAGCGCCTCCACCTGAGAGGGATCCCAACGTAGTGGGAGGAGCCCCTCACAGGAACCAATTATGCTAGTGACCACACAAACGGTATAAAATAACAATAACCTTTACTGGCGACACATATAACGGTAATAGTAAATGCTAATCAGGTACAGCTAACCACCAAGCCTTGCATGGGCGTAACCCACCACCGTGTTCCCAACACCGTGTCCCAAGAGTCTCACACCCAAACCCAATGTGTGAGACAACGCTGCTCACTAGTCTAGGTGTAATGGTTGGTGCATTTAGTGTAGTAGGTACTGTACCTGACAGGTGCTCCAGCACCCGGGCCCACCGACAGATAACAGATAGGATTCGCTGATCCAACGATGGAGTCCGCCTCCACGATGAATTCGCCGCCAAGTGGGATGGTATCCGGCAGGAGTGTAATACACGAAGATAGTGTCTTTGATGCATTGATGGTCTGGTCCCAAACCACAGGCTGCCAATGCTGCGCTGCATCGCAGCTGTGTCCCTGATAAGCTAATGGGGCAGTGTCGCAGTCTAAGGGCCTGTCCCTGTAGCAGCCAGAAACTTACAGCGGAGTTTGGCCTAGGTGGGGCCTACGGGAGGTAGTCTGGCCTAGTACAGGGGTCATGGACCCCTGCACACATACACCCTCACCTCTTTGTGCCCCATCTCCGACTGACGTGGCTGCCAGCTTGTGAAAAGTAACTATCTGGCCGCAGGGGATTGCTGTATCCCCATTGGCTGTCAGACCATGTGTTCTTGCAGCCCCAGTGGCTGCTGAGAGTTGTAGTCTCTGCGGAGCATATTCCCATAGCCGCCTCGTGCGCCTAGCATACTGCTCATGCACTAACTGTAATAGCTGCCACAATTCCTTCTGCGCATGCTTGAACCTCCGCACATATGCCTGCACTCCCAACATGGCGGAGCTCTTTACCGGGAGCCTCAGGCGAGCCCGTCGCCACTCACAACTTCCTGCTGTGTTCCCCCACTGCAGCGGGGGTAAGGAGGCAAGGGGAAGACCAAGGGGAAGACCTGGCTACAGCTAAGAAATATATATTATCAATACAGTGGATTAGAGCAGGGGTGCGCAAACTGGGGGCGTGCACCCCAGGGGGGCCTGAGATTATCTGTGGGGGGCATGGCATTTACAGAGGCCATGCACGCTTCCCGAAGGCACATAAATTAAATGCCATGGAAGTGGCGAAAGCCTCTTTAAACCTTTCTTACCTAGATTCAGTCGGCTTCTGGAGACGTGTCACCATGGCAACGCGGATGTCACGGAGTCATGTGAGGTCACGTTGCTATGGCAACGTGATGTTATGACGCCCATCCACCGGGAACCAAGGTAAGGGAAGAGGCGCAGAGAACAGTTGGCAGGGAGGCTCAGGGGGAAAATATTGCACTCCCCTGGAATAGAGAACCCTGAGGAGAGGGGAGGGAGTGCTTTGGTACAATTTTTTTGTACAGGGATGATTGCCAAGGTATCACAAGCTGTACAAAATGGTGGGCATAGAGTGGGAACAAAAGACTTTCATGCAATTGCAGAACATTATTATAAACAAAGAGAAGAGAAAGAGAAAAAGAAGGAAGTGACATTAATGGAGTCACAAACTGTCTATTATACTAATTATCTCTGTTCCTATTGATCTTTTACAGTTTTACAAAGATACATCTCAGGAGAAAAAGATGCCTGGCTCCATTCTGGAGCTAATAAAATACAAGAAAAGATGGGGGAGCACAATTTGAGGAAAAGGACAGTTAATGATGTGTCCTATTAGACTGGTGATCGATGTGGTGAGAGACACCTCGATTGAAGCATCAGTCTATGGAGTGGACTCCATCTATGGGAGGTGAACATACAGTGGTGTGTGTATGTAGGTGGAAAGATAAAAGAATAAATAACTTACACAGCCTTGTGTAAGTTCTATCACATCAAGGTTTCTTTGGATTGCTATTCTTCTTTGGAAGATAGGTTCTCCTTCAGTCGGAACTTCTTTCCTCGTTGGGCCTCCGGCTTTCTTCGTTGGATGGATTTCTCCCTCCAGGAGGTTTTCCTCTCGTGAAAATGAAAAGGTGATTAGATCAATACAAATATACAGCGGCTGCTGTGTAGGGAAGGGTAATAAAGCAATATACCATTGCTATACAATGGTATACTAAAGCAATCACACGGCCCAATATGAGTGTTCTCCTATCGCGGTCTCTTGATATTGCCCGTTTAAGAGGTTGATACAGGGCTTCAGATGTTGATGTCTGTAGATATTTAGCAAATAATTGCAGATAGTGGTGTGTGTGTAACCTGGGAGTCACCTGATGTTTGAGGTGAAAGGGAGTAAAAAGCGATATAACAAAATACTCACATGGGCCAGTGTGAGTACACACTGGTAGAGGTTTCTTTTCACTTCTGGTTTTTCTTGTGGGGTTCACCTTAAAACTAATGGAGGGGTGAAGGCAGACTATGGGACACTGTGGTCTATGGGATTAAAACTTTCTTAAAACAAAAAAGAACAAACCATAAAGGTACAAAACAAATAAAACAGATATAAAACAAAGAAACCAATGGCTTCTAAAAGGAAATAAAAGCAGGGGGAGTGGTAAGGTGGTTGGTAGTAGGGGATCTCTCCCTCCGCGTCCAGATAGAGAGCTACGACTTCACCTCTGGCTCCTCTGAGTAAGCTGCAGAAATGTCCCAAGTGAAGAGCAACGCGTTTCGTCCAGAACAGGACTTCCTCAGGCTCGATAGATGTGGACCGGCTGTGTCTTTGCGTTCTAATACAGTTGCTAGCCAATCCCTATCTTGTTCAATTACTCTCTCCTTCTACGACGGTACGCCGCCATCTTGAAAGCTGCGTGCGCATCTTGCATAGATCTATGTGCGCATTGGAATGTCTCTTCGTGCTAAAGTTTTAAAATTTTGAAGGGGAATTTGTGGATGGTTGCGTGCGCATCCTTATGTGTACAGCGCAGCCCCTGCGCTCGTGGGTGTCGCTGTGGGATTCATAGGTGTGTTGGGTATGACATTAACCCAAAAAGCTGTTAGAATTATAGTTTTAAAACAGAGTAAAAAAAAAAAACCTTACAAACTAAGTTTAAACTTTTCCTCAATATCTAAATGCAGTCATACCTTTCCTTCTGTAATACTTATGCACATATGTGACCTACATGAATAGATTCAGGTGGTCATTATGGATGCAACAAGACTAATCATGACCATCTTAATCCTAAATATGAGCTACAAATGAATATCTGTCTCTTAGTACCTGCTAGACCTGATGTGTCTGTAATCATTATATGCCACTCAGTGCGGATACACACATATAATTCTTAGCATGTTCAGCAGATGATGTCACATGATATTCTCATTTTTAATAGTCACTCTTTGGTTGAATACTTTCTTAGCCACGCCCCCTGAACCTTGCAGACCCCACGAGAGAATGCCTTTAAAGATAGCTCTAAGAGGATCATGTTTATAAAGTTGTCAAAAGGGCCATATTTTATTCCCATCTCTGGCACAACTGCCCTTATCTCCATACAACCCATTTGGTACTTGTAGTGAGCCATATATGATAACTCACCCAATTAATTTCTCTTTGAAGCTCAGTACAAATCCTTGACAAGTCATAAACCACATATATTGTATTTGTCAACCCAATTAGTACCTTCATTAACCCCTGAAGGTAAAATACATAATATCTCATGATATTATCATGACAATCCTTAGCAAGAAATTGAGAAATAAAATAGTGGAGACAGAACTCATCTAAAATAGCATCCAGAATAATGACAAAGCAATAACGACTTCACATTGTCCATCTATATGCCCTAATATCAAATCAGATTGACATTAAAGAATTTTACCATGAACCCAACCAACTTAATAAAGTTGCCACCTCAAGATCAATGTGGGAGATTTTAATGCACAGATTGGTGCCTACTAACTAGCAAAAAAGCAAAGCATCAGTTGGTAAGAGTGGTTACGGCAACATGGAGAAATGAAAATGGAGACAGATTGGTAGAATTTGCAAAATGAAAATACTAATACATTATAAATTCATTCTTCGAGAATAATTCAAATAGAAAAGGGATATGGAGTGAACCGAATGAAAATAAAGAATGACAATATTCTAGCTTACATGAAACACAATTGGAGATTGAACAGTGCTTAACCGTTTTGACACAAGAAGTGATTGCTGATAGTTTTGCTGCAAAATACATCTTAATGTGCAGATGGAAAGAACACCAAAGTGATGTTTAACAAATGTGTCAACTGCAAAGTGTCCTCCACTATTGGAGTCCAAGTAAGGTTGGGTGCTGCTGGCAGAAACGCCAAGACCCCACTGCTTCTACATCTACTCCTGAAGATCAGGAATTCTACTTCCTATTCCTGAGCACCACTGCTTACTGGAATGCAATAGGTGAATACTGAACATTACACCTCCTTAACCACCACTCAGGGTGTGTAAACTCACTAGGAAATGATACACCAGCCACATGTGTTACAGCGTCTGTGTGAGAGAACCATAATATTCCTAAACGCTTCTAACAGAAAATGCTGAACTGACTCTAGGTCTTAATTATGCTCATACTCGATACCTTTAGCAAAACTCATGAACTTTTGTGGCCAACTTGAGAACTTTTACAGTATGATGTGGATAAAAGTGGGTGAAAACTGAATCTGTGACACACCTTTAGTACTGAAGTAAAAAATGGAAAAAAAGTTTAATTCTTCGTACTTGAACACGCAACCTGAACAGCATATCTCACTGTGCATTGTTTACTCAAGTTGTTCTCAACTTTTTATGAGCATGGGCACACCTGGATTGTTTTAAAAATCTCAGGGCACCCCATACCTCACTCAAACATTCTCACTCTTACTCATCAACCTGACCTCATTCTCTCACACAAAAAAGCACTACACACACCATCTAGTTACACACTCTACATTTATTCAATTTTCACACTTATTACTCACCCATAATCTCAACACACTCCATAATCACCCCCTTGTCACAGAGCACACTCACCATTTTCTGAACAAATACACATTCACACTCCCTTGTCACACGTAATACTCACTCTTATTCTCAACATACTTCACATTCACCCCCCTTTTCACACAGCACGCACCCTTTTTCTAAACACACTCAATATGCACCCCATCCCTTTTCACACTTCATACTTACCCTGTTCTCAACACACTCCACATTCGCATCCAGTCTCACTATGCAGATGTACCCCTTTTCTCTATCACACACTCCACATTCACTCAACTTTTCTCATAATCCATTAATTCACACACCACTAACCTTCACCCTGGCCTCCTTCATACCCACATACCTAAAACATGTCAGCTGCTCAGAGGGTGCATCCCGCACTGCTTGGAGGCAGGGACGCTGTGATCCACCTTTCCTCACTCCCCTCTGTGCTGTGAGTGATTAGAGACCGATTTGACTGTCTCTAAGCAGCACCAGATGTGTACACTGAGTAGCCTGCAGAATGTTTTCCCTGGGGAAAAGGCACACTTGGCAGAAGGTCACACCACACTAGGGTACAGAAGCACCCCGGTTTATGAATCATTGATCTACTTGAATGCTAGCAACTCCGACAAAATTACTACAGAAAGATAAAATATGTTTTAAATTATTAAACTATGTCTTGAATGTGTAAGTCACCCTTGGAAGCTTTATTCTCTCCACCAACTTTTTAAAGCAGTTTAAATATATTTTACCTTTGACAGAGTATAAATATATTTGTATTACTTTAGTATTGTTCAAGAAAATAAGTAGGTAGATTTTAAAACCATTTATCCTTTAGCAAATAAAATATTTCTCCCAATAAAATTACTGAAAGTAAAGTGCTGATAGATGGTAGTGTTGTCTTTTATCTTGGACATTTTGACAGATATTTCTGATCTATATACAGTACTGTCAGATTGGGCATTAGTTTTCTCTTCAAAGATAGAAAACTTCAACAGAGGATCCATCCTGACTAATTTTTAGATTTGACAAAGTGTCATAAAGAAGAGTACAGTTTAAATATTTAAAGAAAAAAGCCCACAGAGTGTTATTCTACTTTTTACTAGATCACTTGCACAAGCTACAGTACGTGGTCTTTAAAAAAGAAATATGAATGAGATTCAGGTTTAGAAAAAGCAGGTTAGTGTAGAAAATGCATACACAGATATAACAATAAAAGTTAAAATTACAAGATAATGGCAAGATCTAATCTCTAGATGTTAAATTGATTTCATTCTTTAATATGGCTGTCAGTCACACGACCACTCAAATTACACTTCGTTATTAAATGTATTCAAATGTATTACTTTGTTAATCAAACACTTTAGTCATTCTGAGTTGCCTATACAGGTAGCTTCAATGTTATCACTGCAACATCGAACGTGTTTGCATGTTCCTACCGAACAGTATTAATTTTGTCAAAAAATGGTATTAAGTAAGATATTTTGCTTGGTACTGTAAATACCATTTGGTACAAAGATGACATACTGCCCGAATTGGAATTAGCTTTTCAAGCGATATGCCCATGTGATTTCCCTCCAGTCTGGAAGAGCTGCACAGATAGAGCAAAGAGAAATTGCATCTCACAGCACAGCTCTAACAGGTGATTGCGCTGTTTTTATTTTATTAACATAGTATTGAAGCAGGGGTCTCTGGACATGAACCGCATTCATTTCAGGTTCAGTGATCCCCTGATTCCTGATGTACAGGCCTCTGTATCGGGTGCCTGTATCTCCTGCCAGTTTAAATGTCCCACATCAAGGTCCATGTGACTGGGACATTTAAATTTATACCCAGTTTTTTGGTGGCATAGGGGTGGGTCTAGATTATTTGCCCCAGTGTGGGTGGGTAGGTCTTCAGGGAGGAGTTAACCCCTTTTTTATCTTAGCAGTCACAACCACTAAGGTAATGAAGGCCTTTACCCCTCCCACAATGCCAAACCACCCATCCTTGAGCAAATATAACTTTCACCCACCCCCTCTAGCACCAACAAACATCCACCCCTACCACCACACAGGAATGAGCAAAAGCCCTGTTAGCCATATATGGCTTAAAGCACTATTGTCCATTCAGTATAAATATATACTAAATAAAAGTTGTATTTACCCCTGCACGGATAAAGGCCATCCTTGTCCTCCTCCTTCTCTTTCATGACACTAACATTTACATTAAAACACTAGCTAATGGCCAGTAACCCCTTAATTACTTTTGTGGATAGTGATGCTATTGTAATTAAGGGGTTAAACCCCCTCTACCCATCTTGGAAGTCTAACCACCCTCCTGGAGCAACAACCCCATCTCCAACCCGCTCTACCCCCATCACCACACACACAAGTGGGCTGAAGCCCTTGTAGCCAAATATAACTAATATAACTTTTGTCCGTTTGTTAAACTCATTGATTGTCAGAGTGGTTACCTATGCCCTGAAAAAAAATCACAATGAAATAAAATACAATAAATGTGTATCTTGCCCTATCCATATTGAAGGCTCATTCACCTCAACAACTTTGACTCACCAATCAATGATCTTAAGCTTGAAGAACAGCATGATGCACAGAAGTCCATGATTCCCGATTGCTTAAAGAGGAGTCACTGGTGAGTAAATCTTCTTATCTTCTTTCTTTTGTTTTTATGGTCTTTCTTGAACAGGTCCAGGAGATGTTGACTCGCTGTCATATTCCTGTCAAATAAGACATAACAGGCCTTCTATAAGGCCTATGATGTCACATTTGACATACACCCTTTTTTGGGTGATGTGACAATACCTTAAATGGAGGGAAGTCATACAATCAGGTGCCATATGCTTCCCTCCCTTTAAGGTGACATCATATCACCCAAAAAAGGAATGTATCACACCATGTGATTCAATCAAGTTTTGTAGAGAAGTCATTGTCTTCCAAACCGGATGCCTAGACAAGTTGTACATCCACCAATCGGATTACTGGATGTACAAATGTCAAATGTGATGTCAGAGGCCTTATGTAAGGCCTGTCAAGTCACATTTGACAGCAAGAAGATGGCGAATCAACATCTCCTGGACCTGTTCAAGAAAGATGAGAAAATCTACTCACCGGTGAGTCCACTTCAAGCAATGGAGGATGATGGACTTCTGCTCATCATCCTTTACTTCAATCTTACGATCATTGCTTCGTGGTTAAAGAGTTGCTGTTGCTGCAGTTGAGTGAGGACGATGAGCCTTCGTCCCATCAAGGGTTAGATACACATTTATTGTATTTTTTTTTTATTGTGATTTTTTTTTTAGGGGGCCCATTAATTGCCAATGTGGCTATCTTTGTCCCCGTGGCATATGTAACAACCGTGACAATCAATGGGTTTATTTGCTAGTGTTTGCTTTTGTAATGTATTGTAACATGTATTTTATTTGATTGTGTCTTTTTTTGTTTAGGCATCAAAGGGAAAACAATTCTATTAGCCATATTTTTTCTGGTAGAGCTTTAGCCAATTACTTTGTAATGTTACATACATAGTTACATAGTTACATAGTAGATGAGGTTGAAAAAAGACATACGTCCATCAAGTTCAACCTATGCTAAATTTAGACAACAGATACTTTATCCTATATCTCATTGATCCAGAGGAAGGCAAACAAAAAACCCCAGTGTCATATCATCCAATGATATCCTATAAGGGGAAAAAGAAATTCCTTCCCGACTCCAAGAATTGGCAATCGGATTAATCTCTGGATCAACAGCCTTCCCATGTTTACTTATTTGGTATATCCCTGTATACCTTTCTAAAAAGATGTCCAACCTTTTTTTTGAACAAATCTATTTTATTTGCCATCACAGTCTTCACGGGTATTGAATTTCACATTTTAACTGCCCTTAATGTAATGAAAAAACAGGTACACATGTGTGAACCAATTAGGTGCTCTAGAAGTATGTCAGTTGCTGGATAATAGCCCGTTTCAATGAATATACAGTGTGGGTCTTAGGCAAGGCTAACCTGGTTAAGGCAGTCTCTACCAATAACTTGGCTCCCCAGGAGCACTATAGGTTAAAGTTGAAGGACTCACCCAGGTCTAGCCGTCGGTGCCGTGCCCGTGACTGTCTCCTTTGACTGAAGCACCGCCAACCCTCGAACGACTCGTCCGTCATGAGGGCTGTCTATGACCGGCGGTGAGGGAAGATCCAGCTGATCCAGCAACCCGGCGTGCGACCGGGAGTAACTGTTGAATGAAAACACCTCGTGGAGGGGAAGAACGCGATGCACCGCCGTGCTGACAAATTGAAGGCTGGTCAGGTGACTTGAAAAAACTTTATTGTAACAAGTGTAGAGCTAGCAGATACTTTGACGCATTTCAGCCGATTTGAGCAATCTCATTATGCCATTCTGCTTTGACAAAGGCCAAGTGTGGCTGAAACGTCAGTCATTTTGTTGGCAATAAATTAGTTTTGAAAATTCCGTGGAGCCCTGTTCTTTATACCTTCCATTGTAAGCTGGATCATCACAGAGAATCCTGAACCAGGAGCACCGGTAGTTATATCCTTATATTATTTTAATGTGGTGTGCAGCATTTTCCCTATAGTACCAATGAGGGAGAAGCAGAGTGGGGGGGTGTCAGTAGCACCTGCTGTGATTGGCCGTTAAGATGCAGGAGACAGGTGTGGGAAGGTTTACTTGTGCAGATTGATGACGCAGTACAGGCGCATGTTGAGCGCAATTCACATGCGTGCGCCATGCGCCGATGGCGTCACTGCGCAGGCGCAAACTGGAGGTGGACCAGGAGATTGTAAATTTATCTCAGCATCTGATGCGCGTGCATCCGTAGTGTGGCGGGTGGTGGTGGATTGCCCAGATGACGAGTTACAGGAGGTGGAGGAAGCGGGGCACCCGATCACGGGCCGGGGTAAGCAGGGAGAGCTCCGAGTGTGGCAGAACTCATGGATCCTCACAGTACACCCCCCCCCCCCCCTCAGGAGCGACCTCCAGAAGTCTCCAGGAAGGCTTGAGAGGATATCTCAGGTGGAAATGCCGTATGAGTCCGGGGGCATGGAGGTGGTGGTGAGGAATCCAGGAGCGCTCCTCAGGTCCAAAACCCCTCCAGTGCACCAGATATTGGATTGCTCCTCTGGAGATAATGAAAACCACAAGGGAGTGACCCTTGTACTCTTGTTGGCCCTGTATGAGAAGAGGAGCTGGAGACGCGGAAGAGTCGGAGAAGTGAGTGTTCTGGGTAGCTGGTTTCAGCAAGGAGATATGGAACACTGAGGGGATCCTCATAGATGAGGTAAGACATAGGCGATATGAAACTGGGTTGACCTTCTCCACAACGGAATAGGGTCCAAGAAACCTAGGTGCTAGGTTTAGCGTGGGCACCTTGAGAGGGATATTTCTAGATTATAGCCACACCCTGTCTCCTGGGCTGAATTCTTGGATACTGCGATGGTGACGGTCCAACTGAATCTTCTGTCTTGAAGTTGCCTTCCTAAGATTCTTTTGGATCTCTCTCCACGAATCCTGTAGAAAACGAATTCTGTTATCCACTGCCGGTACCCCAGAACTTGGTATGGCAATATCCAGGAGAAATGGGTGAAACCCATCATTTATGAAAAAGGCGACTCCATGGTGGATTCGCTGTGCAGGTTATTGTGTGCAAATTCGGGCCAAGGAAGAAAGTCAGTCTAGTTATCCTGTGTGTCTGAGCCGAAACAACGTAGGTATTACTCCAAGGACTGGTTTGTTCGTTCTGTCTGACTGTTGGTCTCGGGATGATACCCGGAAAAAATGTAGAGAAATACCCATCTGTTGAGAAAAAGAATGCCAGAACTTTGAGATGAATTGTGAACCTCGATCAGAGATGATGACCTGTGGCACCCCATGCAGACGAAAAATATCCTTGCCAAAGACATCTGCTAATTTGGTCGAATTGGAAAGACCTTTCAGTGGAACAAAGTGTGCTTGTTTGGAAAAGCGGTCTACGACAACTAAGATGGTGTTCATTCCTTTTAGAAACAGGCAACTCTACTATGAAGTCCATGGACAAGTCGGTTCGGGATGGGGAGAGGACGTAGAAGTCCTGGTGGTTTGCTCCGTGGAATCTTGTTATGAGCACATGTCAGGCACGCAGCAACAAATTCTTTAATGGCCTTCTGAATGCCAGGCCACCAGAAGGTCCACCCCACATGACCGGTGGTCCTCCTAGTACTAGGATGTCCTGATGATTTGGAAGAATGGCCCCATACTAGAACTTTCCTCCTCTACAGTGATGAAGTGAAAAGGCGACCCTCCGGGACTTCGAGACACTATGGAATATGAATCAAAAATGATAAACCTACTCTCAGCTCCAAAAATAGCAATAGAAACTCACGAAACATAGTAAGGAATCCTACAATGATTTATCCATAAATGATGTCCGTTTGTAATATGATCTGGACCCTTTGTCTTAACATCCGTAGCGTAAAGCAGTCCCCACTTCCATCCTGCCGATCCTACTTGCCCTCATTACAGTACATTGCTCAGATACCCTTCTTCATTGCAAATAAGTTCTCAACAAGTTGTTATGGTCTTGTCATTGTCCATTTATTATGTTGAACTGAGATATTTACATGTTATACATAATATATTGAATTACATTGTTTCAAAACAGACTGCTGTTGTTTTAATCTATTTTGCATTTTATTGTTGCCAAGCAATTACTACATGCATACATAATGTTGAGATTTACTCATATTTAAATAAGTTGTTATAAGGCTGACATTGCTTTACATTAGTTATCTTTATGCAATCATGATCTGTATGATATATTGCTGGCACTGTTTTTAAATGTGTTTTATGTTCCCACCCATTGGTATTAGGTTGATTACCCACCTCACCTGATCTCTATCTGGTGCAGGTGTTCTGTGTTAATTCTGCCTATATCTATGTATCCCTTAAGCTGATGGATCATTCTTTGACAAAGGCCCTAGGGCTGAAACGCGTCAGATGATCCACCAGCTACACCTGTCTGTTTGAATAAAATTCTTTGAAGTCACCACGCCACGTCTACCCTGCTTCGCTTCCTTGGTTGTGCTCCACGATTTTTCCTGCTGCTGCTGGAAGAGCTCACATAAATGGCAACCTTGCCAATCAATTGGGCGTGATTAGATGCCGTGTAAGTGTTTAAGTATATAATTATACAAAGCGGGAACATATTCAAAATCTCAAATTCCTAGCCATTGACTTTAAAAAAGTTTCAAAATGGACTGACAAAGATTGGCCATTATATTATAACCAACTGAGACTTTTTATATGAATCCAAGATATTATATATCAAAAAAGTATTCAAAAATAGAAATACCTTGTGTTATCTAGATATATATAATAAATTTAGAAATCAAATAATTGTGTCCAGATTAATTAAATACTACCGATCACAGAGATCTTTATGATACATCATAACTATTTTGATCTTATTAGTAAAAAATTAGCAATCAATGTGGACTGAGTCAAATAACATATATATAGAACCAAACAATATTTGAATAATGCAAAGTATTATTAATGCGATTATTGAGTTAATACTTGTATAGGATAAAGTGTGTATTGTAGTTATAAACTTATAATCCTAATATAACTCTATAAGAAGAAAGAACAGGAACACAAACAGTGGAGATCAAATCTATAAATCAAAGAAAAAATGATATTAATTAGTAATTACTAGTCATCCATTACCCAAAATAGGTAGAATAAATATATACTATAATTTCTTCTTCAAAGGAAGAAAGAGATTAAATGTAATGAACCTATTGTTAGCTATCTTAGTCTGTTTTAAAAAAGATGACAGTACATGTAGATTGAGTAATGCTGCATATGCTCAGTATTCAAGCTTGAAACAAATGCAAACTACTATTTATAATTGATCATAGAATCTCAGAGATGCATGGGTAAATGAAATGAAATCAAATCACAAAAATACACTTGAAACAGATATTTGGAGTGAGAGGACCAAACGCCATACAGCTAGAGAAAATAGTTTAAATCCCATTGGGTATTAAGCCCATTTGGGATTAATGTATTTAAAGAAAATATCCAGTGAGCTTCTCTTCTGTATAAAGTGTTCGTCCTGTCCCCTCCACGGTGATGAATTTGAACCTGCTCAATGGCAATACACATAAAGTTAGCAAGGCAACCATTCTGACATTCATCAAAATGTTTGGACACTGGATGCACATGGACTCGTTTGAGGATGAGTCTCATGTGTTCCATTATCTGAATTTTGAACAAACTTGTAGTGAGACCAATATATCTCTTCTTGCAAACGCATATAAACATATAGATGACAAATTCTGAATTGCAATTCATAAATGCAGTAATGTTATATGACCTGGCACCCTCTATACTTGTAAATGTTTATGTCTTAAGTATATATGGACAAACTTTACAGCGACTACAGGGGTAACAACCTGTTCGTTTTGGAAAAAACACATTTTTTAGAGTGTTGTCATTTTTAATCACACTTGGGGATATTATATTGCCCAAAGTTTGTGATTTTTTAAAAACAAACTTTGGATTTATTGCTGTAATATCTCTCAAAAGAGGGTCAACATTAATAATGGACCAATGTTTGTTGATGATCTGTTTTATTGCATATCCTTTATTACTGAAAGTTGTTATGAAGTATAGAGGGTCCAGGTCAAATATATGTGTATCTTGACCAGCTCTCATCAATTTCCTCAGACCTTGACTACCATTAATCAACTCTTCTCTATTTTGGCTAAGAGCATTTTGATTAGCTTCAAGTAATGTTTTTTTATTGCATCTTCTTGCAAGGAAACGATCAGTGAGCTCTGTGGCTCTGAGATGATAATCTTCAAGATTCAAACAATTGCGGCGTAAACGTATGTATTGGCCATATGGTATTCCTCTGAATAGACTATGGCTATGTGCACTGCTAGCGTGAAGGAGCGTATTTCAGGAATGTTCCTTCCGGAATATATCCATATGGATCATCTGGTCTAGGCCTACAAACAAATTTAAATCAAGATAGTGAATGTGATGTGAATGGTGTTGTGAAGTGAAAGTAAGATTGAGTGAATTGTGATTAATATAATCTATAAAAGCCATCAGTAGTTCAACAGAATCATTCTATATTAATAATAAATCATCAATAACGACAATAAAAGTGTATATGATGATGATATGGGATCTTCTCTCCAAACACGTGGGACTCTTCCCATCATCCCATGAAAAGATTTGCATAGGATGCTGCGAAGCATGTACCCATGGCTGTCCCACGTGTTTGGAGATAGAAAGCCCCTGAAAAATAAAAATAATTGTGAGTGAGTAAAAAGTGTATGCTGTCAAAAAGAAAAGTGACGTGTGCTGGTGATAAGGATGGATCGCGTTCTAAAAAGTGTCTGCCTGAAGACCCTCTAGATGTGAAATAATAGTAGATAAAGAAGACACATCTAGTGTTACCCAAAGAAAATTAGGGGACCATGGGTAGTGTTGAAATAAAGTAAGAAGATGAGAAGTGTCTTGTAAATATGAAGGCAGTGAATGCACAAGTGGTTGTAAATAATGGTCAATGTAAATTGACAAGTGTTCACCCAGTGACCCTATACTAGATACGATAGGACGTTCCGGTGGTGCATTAAGTGACTTGTGAAATTAATTACACACTTTATCCTATACAAGTATTAACTCAATAATCGCATTAATAATCCTTTGCATTATTCAAATGTTGTTTGGCTCTATATATATGTTATTTGACTCAGTTCACATTGATTGATGATTTTTTTTACTAACCAGATCAAAATAGTTATGATGTGTCATAAAGATCTCTGTGATCGGTAGTATTTAATCAATCTGAACACAATTATTTGATTTCTAAATTTATTATATATATCTAGATAACACAAGGTATTTCTATTTTTGAATACCTTTTTGATATATAATATCTTGGATTCATATAAAAAGTCTCAGTTGGTTATAATACAATGGGCAATCTATGCCAGTTCACTTTGAAACTTTTTAAAAGTCAATGGCTAGGAATTTGAGATTTTGAATATGTTCCCGCTTTGTATAATTATATACTTAAACACTTACACGGCATCTAATCACGCCCAATTGATTGGCAAGGTTGCCATCAACACAGAGACATATACATATGTAATTGTTACCACAACATGTTATAATCACCTGCATGTCTTTCAGGTGTGTTTGAGTTCAGAGGAGGGGATATTTAAACTCTTTGCCACCCTGCCCCTATTACACTCCTTGCGAAAGGGCTGCATGTGTGAGAGATGTGGGGGAAATGTGTAGGAGAATTGTCCTGTTCTGTCCTTAGTGTTTTATGTTTTTAATATGTAACCAATAAAACTTTTTTATTTTTCTACTTACTGTACCTGGTGAGTTGACTGGTGCTCATTTTTTGGACTTTGCTGTTCTACCAATCCTTTACCTACCTGTACTGTGGAATATGAGCATGGTCTTGTAGAATATAATTTAGTGCATCAAACGTGTAAAACAAATATATAATCACTGCGCTTCTCCATGTAAAGAGCATGCAGCTAGTGAAGGAAATGGCCAACAAAAAGCAAAATTTCTGTTAGTGCATCAAACGTGTTTGCGTCAAGTATGTATTTAGAAGGGAGTATGGTCTCTAGACGATCTTTGGTCTTGTGATCAACAAGAAACTGTTTTGAAAGGGTGTCGGCTTTAACATTTTTAGAACCAGGTAAAAAAGAAATTATAAAATAGAAACGAGAAAATAAAAGTGACCCACGAGCTTGTCGAGCACCTAAGCGTTGAGCGCCTTCGATGTAAAGTAAATTATTGTGGTCGGTCAAGATGTTGAAAGGGTTCTCCATGCCTTCTAAAATATGCCTCCATTCTTCTAGGGCTAGCTTAATAGCAAGTAGTTCCCGGTTATCTACATAATAATTTTGCTCAGCAGGTGAATTTTTTTTTAGAAAAATGGCACAGGGATGGAGTCTAGCTTGGGGTATGTTTCTTTATGATAGAATGGCTCCAGTTCAGACATCTGATGCATCTACCACTAAGATGAATGTTAGTTTGGGATCATGATGTAAGAGGATGGGTGCAGAGACAAAAAGGTGTTTTTCAGGTGATCAAAAGCTTGATTAGCTGCCGGCGACCAAGAAGAACCTTTTTTGTCATGGCTGTAATGGGGGCTACCGCAGAGGAGAAATTCTGAATGAACCTACGATAGTAATTAGAGAAGCCCAGAAAGTGTTGCACAGTCTTAAGATTAGCAGGACGAGGCCAATCCAGGACTGCCTTCACCTTGGCTGGATCCATGGTGAGACCAGTGTCAGAGATGATATATCCCAGAAATGCCGTGGAAGTTTGATGCAAGTGACGAACAGTTTGGCGAACAAATGGTTTTCACGAAGACGTAGTAGTACCTGTTTGACGTGGCCGACATGTTCTTGAACGGACTTGGAAAAGATCATTATGTTGTCCAAATAGACAATAAGAAACTGGTTGAGGAGATCTCTGAACATTTCATTGACCAAGTCTTGAAACAGCAGGGGCATTACAGAAGACAAAGGGCATGATGAGGTACTAATAATGGCCGTCTCGTGTGTTGAAGGCCGTATTCCATTCATCACACTAGCATATTCTCACCAAATTGTAGGCACCACATAAGTCTAATTTGGTGAAAATAGCAGCACCTTGAAGGAGGTCGAAGAGTTCCGAAATCAAAGGTAATGGGTAGCGATTCTAAATGGTAATTTTTTTAAGGCCTCTATAATGATGCAAGGGTGAAAAGATCCGTCCTTTATTCACAAAAAAGAAACCTGTTCCGGCTGGAGAAGAGGATTTCCAGATGAGCCCCTTGTGAAGATTCTCCTGAATGTAGTCTCTCATGGCTTTAGTCTCTGGAAGAGAGAGTGGATAAGAACTTCCCCTAGGGGGAACTGAACTGGGGAAAAAGTCCAATGGGACAGTTGAAAGGATGATGCGGCAGTAGAACCACTGATCTTGCCTTGTCAAACACATCATGGAATTCGAAATATACCTCAGGCAAAGAGCTCTTTTCGTCTCCAGGAGTAACCAACTCACATATATTTTGGACGGAGACCGCGCAGTCTTCTGCACAAAGGGTGCTCCACTGGATAGGTTCTTGATTGGTTCAGTCGATTCAGGGATTAGGGCGTTGAAAACACAGGAGAGCAAGGATCACTTCCATGGAAGGCATGTGAATCACGTCCAGATGGATCTCCACCCTATGATCCTCACCAGTCTGTAAGTGGAAGAGAATAGTCTGCAAAAAATGAAGGCTGGTTGTAATAGTTGACCATCAATGGCTTCTAATCCTAGTGGGATCATCTTGTGGACAAGCGGGATGTTATTCCTCTCAGCAAAGACTTGGTCGATAAAGTTGCCTCCAGACCCTGAATCCACAAAGGCTAAGGCGGTGGTCTGAAAACCCTTACCAGTAAGAGAAACTGGGACCAATATTCTGGTTGGCAAGGTCTTTTTGGTGATAGGGGAAGTGGAGCGTGTTCCCAAAGAGATTCCCCTGGACCTAAATGGGAGCTGGCTTTTCCAGACTTGTGAGGGCAGAGAAGTAAATGATGTCCAGAGTGACCACAATATAGACAGAGTCGGGCGTTGCGTTGGCATTGCTTCTCAGGAGAAACTTTATTTCCACCCAGTTGCATGGGTTCGGGAGTGTCAGGGAGAAAATATTCTGGCATTCCAGGGTGGAAAGAAGACGATCTGGGAGTGAGTTGGCGATGACGGGAGCGTTCGAACCTCATTTCTTGCAACCGTTGGTTTATGTGGATGCAGACAGCAATAAGATCCTCAAGATCCGCTGGGCGCTCTTGTGCCATGAGTTCATCTTTTAGTGACTCTGAAAGACCCTGCCAGAAGGCCGACGACGCCTCGTTATTCCAACCGGTCTCCACAGCGATGGTACGAAACTCAAGAGCTTATCTGGTAACCGGACGGTTTCCCTGAGAAATATGAAAAAGAGAGGAAGCAGCAGTTACCTTGTGATCAGGTGTGTCAAACACTCTACGGAATTCCCTGGTGAATAGTCTGATGTCTTGGTTTAGGACTGATCTTTGTTCCCAGATGGGGGAAGCCCAGGCCAGAGCGTCATCAGTGAGTAGTGATATAATATACGCCACCTTGGATCTGTGGGAAGGAAAGCAAGAAGGCGTGATCTCGAACTGGATGAAGCATTGGTTCAAGAACCCTTGGTATCCATGCGGATCTCCAGCATAGCATTTGGGAGTCGGGAGTCGGGGTTCAGAAGTCGTGCTCACAGACATAAGGTAGGTGTAGGGGTGGTAGAACCCAACGGAACGGGAGTAGGAAGGGGGCTTGCACCTGGACAGAGAGAGAGAGGGAAGGTTCTGTTGTAGCAAGTCTATACGTCGGTCGTTCTATTTTAGATATTTCTCTTTTTAGAGAACATGTTGGCGTACGTGCCTATGACCTGCCCCACCTCAGTGGGGTCCATGTTTGTTGGGCTGAGCATACTGTCACAATGTGCTCACCACAAACAAGGCGTGACCACGGCACTGAGGTGGGGATGGATATAAACACAGCCCCGTGAGTGCATCTGGAGTGTAGGTTGGTCAAGGTAGTTGGGTATGGGTTGGAGAGGTACGGATAGTTGATATAATTGCTGGGGTATGGGTTGGAGAGGTATGGATCGTTGCAGGTACTATTAGCCAGGGTCTGGGTTGGAGAGAGGAGAATAGTCATTGTACGGATGCCGAGGTCAGGGATGGAGAGGTGCGGATTGTCGTAGATAGTCGGGGTCAGGAGTACAGAAGAGTGGAGTCGAAAACAAGCCGGGTCAATAACAAAGAGCTGCAAACAAGAGGACAAGACAAGACTGCGAGGCTAGGAAGCAATGAAGACAACGGAACATTGAATTATGCTCAGCCAATTTGCCAGTAGGGCAGGTGAGCATAAGTAGGAGCGAGCAACCAATGAGAAACCTGCAGCGTGGAGGTGCGTCAGCAGCGAGGGATGTGGTTGTTGAATCCAGAGTAGGAATCAGGTGAGATTTCTGATAACTTCTGAGGAGGAGGGACCTGTGTGCGCCAAACGCGCGCTGCGTTTGCGCGCTGCATGTGCGCCCCATGCGCACCTGAAGTCGGTGTGAGAATGCGAACCAGCAGAAGAGGCATAAAGCCTGTAGTGGTGTGCGCATGCTGCCTGCAGAGTGGTCCCCGACAGAGCTGCATCCCTACCAGCTGCGGGAGCGGGGAAGACAGGAGCAGGGAGCGGAGGTGAGTAGGGAGCACCCCGATCCTTACATAGATATATTGCAAGAAATGTCCTTCATTTCAAATCCCCTTCAAAACAGAAATTTTAATTTAGTAAGAGCAGAAAAATTTATAAAAAGATCCATTAAGGTATTTGAAATGCTCAAAGAAAGCCGTGGAAACTTTGAAAAGAAAGTTGATCCTACCATAAATTCTGATGCTTTTAAATGTATTGACGTTGTTGAGAATAAAAAATATGTAAATCTTACTCGTCAAAAACAACTGGAAGCATTTATCAATAATATGAAAGCCATGTTTCTGATATCCTGTACTACGAATCATCGGACTGGGTCAAGGTAAAGGTGCTCATGCACCTCATGGGCTATACCACCCAAAGAGTTCCACACTGTCTGCACCAGGAGATCAAGGATGCTATGTTTACATCTGTGTTCTCAAAGGCAGACAATCTGATGGGGCTCCCCAAGAGCTGCTCCCCTTTGCACAGGACCAGCGTGCTAAGGTTTAACATTTGCTTGTACTTTGGGGAAAGTCAACTCCACCCACTGGAATGTTAATGTGCCAAGAAGACAAAGAACTTTGTGTCCACAGCTGCATTGAATCTCAATGACCCCTATGTACATCTGCGTTGCCCTAAAGGCACACAGCCTTTGGCGCAGCCGAAAGACAGCCAAAGGGTGTGAGCCATTTGCTGCCATTCACTGATATTTGGTGATGTTAAAGCTTCTCTATTTCAATCTGAAACTCACAAACCTTTAATCCCCGTACCCAATTTTCCAACTCTATCTGTCCATGAAATGTCTGTGAATTGACTGCATAACCCTGTTCTTTTATTGTAACCATGTATTTTTATAACTCTGTGCCCAGGACATACTTGAAAACCGGAGGAAACTCTCAATGTATTACTTCCTGGTAAAACATTTTTATAAATACAAAAAATTTAAATTTCTCCCAACTCACAAACCTTTCCGGTGGGGGTATTGCAGTCTGGAATGCCATGTCCACCTTCCAACCTCCTGCCTCCGGCTATATGCGTGGGCCCCAATCCCTCCTACCCCCTCAAGATCCTCCTGTCATCAGCCTAAGAATGCTTGGGAACATACCCCAGCATGCTTTTGTGGCATGCAGAGCAAGGGGTTATACTCTCTCGTGCTCCATATAGTGCCCAACTCCTCCTCCCCCATTGCCCGCCCTGTTACTATGAGGGTAACTGAGTTGGTGGAGAAATCTTTGGCTCCGGGTACATGGAAACGATATTTACAGACATGGGAGGAGTGTTGTGGTTTTTGGCAAGGATGGAGACGAGAAAGATTTGGGGGATCTAAAAGCTACCCACTGATATCCAACATGCTACAAAACCAGGTCAAGGGCAACAATGAGAAAGAAATCGGTGGATATCAGATTATTTTATTATATTTTAAAGGTAAATGAGAGACAGGATATTACATTAAGTTTTTTTTTTAAAAATCATCATCCATTTATTGCCCTGTCTGTTTTTTTCTTCTCTGCATCATCTACCTTTGATAGCTATTTTTTTTTCTTTTAACATCTGTGTTAAGCTCATTGAATATTTGTAAATCAGTATCGCTGACTTGAGAAAGAGGGAAGAACTCTTGAAAGCCTGTCTTATATTATAAATTTTTAGTCCAAATTAAAAACGGATCACCTAATACTGAAGTACACAGTAAGTGCAAATATTAAACCTTTAGTAGCCCTGGTGACAAGCTAATCCTATTCACCTTGTTTTCAATGCATAATAGTCTTTTGAAAATGACCTTTTCATTTCAGCAACTAATTGTTTTTAAACATAACTTTACTGGTGTGTGGCTTTTTAATCATTTTTTTCTTTCTTCAAACTCTACTACTTCTGGGAATAGCTTTTATTAACACTCAATAACTGTTACTTGAATTATAGCCTGCTTCATTACTGTGAACCTGCATTCATTTAAATCCTAGTATTATGACATATTGTTCAATGGGATTTAAAATGTAATTTCATCTCTTTACCAATTCCATAAATGTCAAGCTAATTTTAGAATCAAACCTTTGCAACTATGTGCATGTATTCAAAATTAATTGGAGAGCTTACACTTTCTGTACACAAAATATATTATGAAAAAAATAAGATGGGGAATATTTATTTTATGGAGTTATATTGATTGATCATGCACTCTTGTAGAAGCTGTCTATTTAAAAACTTTTGGACATTATAAATGTTTTCTGTAATGAAAAATAAAATGTGTGCAATATATTCCCCTTTTATTAGTACTCTCTGTATGCTTTGGAATTTACTAAAATATCTTCTCTTGGATATCTTTACTATACTAGTTCAGATACCTAATGCATTATTCTTGAAAGAGCAGCTCAAGTGATAATGAATGAGCAGGAGATTGGTTCTAAATTTGATTAACTGTTCCTTTTACCGTAGAAAAAAATCTAAGTTCACAATCTGACACACAACTAAGTACACATTTACTACTTTCAAGTTTAGACCTAGTCTTCTTGGTGTTTAGGAAAAAAACAGGTACACAATGCATGGTAGAAGAAGCACTCACAAGACTTATGTTGAGTTTAAAGAAACTTCAATCTATATTTAAAGCATCAGAGCAAGTGAACAGGTAACGTTTCAGGACTCAAGATCCTTTCCTCAGACCAAATACCTCACGTGAGCTAAAGCAAACAACTATAAATACCCATAAACAGTTAGTTTAATCAATTACCCCCATCACCACCTGTGTTGAAAGGCTGAAACCACATTACAGCTTATTCACTTCCGCCTATGATGTCATCGCGCAATGGAGCTTCATGACGCAAATCACGTCATGACCTCATGACACGATGATGTCATGTTGCTAGGCAACATGTTACAAACAACAATGAAAAGGGGTAGAGCACAGGAAAACGCAGAGCTAAGGTGCTGTGCAGCCTGGAACACTGAAAGGCAGGATAAGACACACAAAGTGTGCTATTAGCACGGAGGAGTATATGGAGGAGCATAGGAATAGTCATAACAGCTATGAGAGTCCGTCTTCTTGCATGAAGTCCAGTTCCATGCGGAGAAAGACTGTAAATTAAAGTAATTAATGTTAAAGCATAATATAAGCACCAGAGCTCTTTCAGCAATTTAATCCTAATGATATCTGAAATCCAGAGCAAGTTGACCCCATGAGAGGAGCCCCAATTGAACAGGACAGTGGTGAATAAAAAGTCAGCTAGCAGACAGTGCACCTGGAGGCGCAAATGGCAGATAATACAGAGCAAAAAAGTATCGGAGAACTATGGTTGGGGACAACAATCTCTGACACAGTCCTGAGCACCTTCTATTATAAAAAAGACCCTTAGCAGTCATGGCCCAGAGGTGACAGCTAGTAGTCACCAGGTCCCTAATGGTGCCACCCGCATACAGTTGGATCTATTGCAGAGGCTGACCTTCAGCCTAAAAACTAGTGTAATTCCAATCTTTCATTAAGGCCTCTTGGACATACTGTATCAAGTATGAAGGTTCATTTTGCCTCTTTCTGCAGAAGAAGTCTTTCCCTATCTCCACCCCTGCGATGGGGTTTCACATGATCTATGATTTGGTACCGTAGTTGTGCTGGATTGTGTCCCTTCTCTCTGAAATTCCGTGCCACAGATGTATCAGACAGCACATTTTTTATATTACTTTTATGCTGTGATATGCGTTCTTTCAGTGTATTGATGACTGTAAGTATACAATATATGTACTTACGCATGTGTAAAAGCCGTTTATTTTAAATTGCTTGCCAGTATGTGGGTGACTGAAATTTCCATCCCTAATTACTCCGTTACATTGGCTGCAACTTCTGCATGGAGTTGCAGCCAATGTAACGGAGTAATTAGGGGCAAAAATTTAAGTCACCCACATACTGCCAAGCAATTTAAAATAAAGGGCTTTTACACATGAGTAAGTACATATATTGTATACTTACTTAAATGCCCCTGTGGGATGCTATATGCGGGTAAAACCATCAATACACTGAAAGAACGCATATCACAGCATAAAAGTAATATAAAAAATGTGCAATCTGATACATCTGTGGCACGGCATTTAAATTTTTTTTTTTTGTCAAATCCCATTGAACATGTGAAGCAGTAGAATAGGCAGAAAACTCACAACACTATGTAAATAAAAAAAAATTTATTGAGGTAGATAATACTACTTTATAAATGGGAAAAAATGTTTGTTTTCAAATGACACAACAGATGTAGCCAGACTTCCTGCTTTCAGTGCCACTTTAATCCAAGTGTAAATCCCTGACATTTATTTGCTTGTTGTAGCCCCGCATTCTTCAACTGCGTGACTGCCGCAAAATTGATTTTTGTGTTTGTCATAGTACTCTGCAGTAACGATAGGTGGTGCTTGTGTGATAGTGTGTCTTTAAACTAAATGCAATATAACCAATCACTGATTCCCATAAAAAATCTTCAGTTCACTAAAAAGTACTTTTTCAATTTGACATTTTTATTAGAGTCAATTATAGAATAGAGATAAATAACAAAGACCTTGTAAAACAATATAATATTTTAAGAATAATACAAACTTCTTTAACCAACATCTTCTTCTGGCTGTCTCTTAACAGTTTCCCCTGTAAAATAATTGAGAAGAAATAGGTGCATTAATTACACTGTGCTGTTTCTGTGGCGGGATGTGCAAGCGTTTTCTATGCAAACTGTATAGAATGCATATGTGTTTCATTGAATTTATGTGCATGCGTGGGACAGGTATCGCCAGTTGAATGGAACGTATACATTACTTTAGTTATCCATTTTCACTGGATGTGTTTCCTACACGAACAAGGGGTAGACGTTGATCAGCCTGTAAAAGAGGATGAAAACAGGGATGTATTCATTTATTTCTGCATTGGTTGAGTGGCATATGTTACCAAGTGACTAATCAGTTTATACCAATAATATTGATGTGTTTTTGAGAATTCCAATATTATGATCAGGAGGTGTTCTAACCAAGTTACTGTATTGCCTATTAGCTTCCTGGGCATTTTTTGGTTAACCATCTCACTACTGACATCAGTTGATATTTTTGTATCAAGGTTTTACACATTTTGATGTTACAAACAGGCTTTTTGCTGATTAGCAATACTACTTTTACAATGCTATTATTATCTAAAAGTTGAGTCCTAACTAAGTTACTGTTTTGTCATTCATCACTTTGGGCAGACTCTGCCTCCTATTAAGCCACTGACACAATCAGACACTGCTGGAATCAATTACACCGGAAGTGTGGGCTGAATATAGGTTTTGTGTAGTTTATCACTCTTGTACGTACATCCTCATTGTTACTAATAGCAATCATTTACAATTACACCTCCTAGGTTGCTACTAGAAATCACTTCAGAATACAAATTGCACACTACTGGCAGTTTAAACACTCACATTGTTTTAACCACATCACTCACTGCAGCTGTTTTTATTCTTTAGTTCACATTAATAGTTTTAACGTATTGGTCATTAAAACTGTTTTTATACCTAGTTATTAGCAGCACATAACAATTCGAAGTGCCTGCTACCATTTCATTTTCAGGTTTCGCAATTTGGTATTAGCCCTCATTAGCTTAATATTGCTACTGGTTTGGCATTAACTCTAATCATACAGATTATCTGTCTCTGTAGACCACTAATATGCTTTTCTTCTAATTTGATGTTGTTGGCCTATACAGGTACAGATGCAGCTACGAGTATTCTAACACTGCTTTGAAAAATCTTGGGCTATCTCCCAGTAATGCTGCAACATTTCTCTGACATTTCTGCAGAAAGACTAATGGCCCATCAGATTAAAACAGCGGGGATCCCTGGTCAGTTTGTATAGGACTGCCAGGGACTCCCGCTGTGTTAATCCGATGGCCCATTAGTCTGTCTGCAGAAATGTCACAGAAATGTTGCAGCATTACTGGGGTATTGCCCCAGATTATCCTAGGCAAGTGTTAGAATACTCGTGGCGGCACCTGTATGTGCATCAACAAAGAGTATCTCTGTTCTCTTCTCTTTTTATACTGGTCTTTTTACATTGGTATTTTTATACCGGTACAATTATCTGTGACATTTAGAGCTATTATTCCTGTAACCTTGATGCCAGTAGTGTTATTCCCACTTGTACCACCTATATATATACATTAGTAATTTCATCTGTAGTCAATAAATATTTATTCGCTATAGTATTGTTTGTTATTAGCACCAAATACATACAAAAAAATCCCCCCACCCCCAAATATATACAACCTGCCCCACCCCACCCCCGAAATGCATACAAAAAACCCACCTACCCAATACATATTTAAAAAAAACAATACATATAACACCCCATATACATATATAAATACACATACTTATACTTATAAATACACACAATACACATTAAAAAATACAATACATATAAAACCCACCCAAATACATATAAAAAAAATCCCAATGCATCTAAAAAAAAATACCCTAAATGCATATAAAAAAAGACCCCAATACATCTACAAAAGTCCCAATACATCTAAAAAAATAAAACAATACATAAAAAAAAACAACTGGTACTGAAAAGCAACAAATAAGCTCTAAGAGCATGCGCCAGAAAATGCCCAGCGGGCAAAGTCTATAGGGAAAAAACAGATAAACGGAGCTAACACCGGGTACAGCTGTAACGGATAAGGACTGGAATAATATGCTTTTCAGACGCCGGGTAACAGGTAGAGCAGAAGAGGGCTAATGCATGTGGGGACAAGAAGTACTTACTCTGTCCCTAGCCCTGGCTAGGTCGTGCCCGGTGTAGAGTCCGCACGACTCACAAGTTCACCGCTTCGCTCTCCTTCCTTGCAGCTCCAGTCCAGACGTTTGTGGAAGCGTCTCCCTCTGCATCTGTATCCACATCCGGTGGTGGACACTGATCCTGTCACGTGACAACAAAGAAGGGGAAGGATCGGGGGTCCATCCGCTCCAGGGAAAAATGGAGAACTCACCAGCAAAGGAGTTAAAAATCTATTTTATTAAACTACATAAAAACAAAATAACAAAACAGCACAAAAAATCTCTCCCACGCATTTCACGCCTACTATGGCGCTTTGTCAAGGCGCCATAGTAGGCGTGAAACGCGTGGGAAAGATTTTTTTGTGCTGTTTTGTTATTTTGTTTTTATGTTGTTTAATAAAATAGATTTTTAACTCCTTTGCTGGTGAGTTCTCCATTTTTCCCTGGAGCGGATGGACCCCCGATCCTTCCCCTTCTTCGTCATATAAAAAAACAACCTTCCCCAATACATATAAAAATACCCCAAATACATATAAAAATACTAATGAAATAAAAGCTTAATTTTTCCGAGTTTCTCTGTCCGTGGACGTGTATACAGTGTAGAAATATTATCAGGGCTGCCAAAATACTGTGAACTAGACAGCCCTAACCTACGTGAATGTAAGTAATAATACTAACACTAATAATAGTCACGGATAATACTACAAATAGCAATAATATTATATATTTAATATACTTGTATAAATCAGGTACTAATAACATAGTTACATAGTAATAATAGTAATGGTGATATAAATACTATGGGGGTTATGCACTAAGCAGTGATAAGTTCTTTTAAGTGAGATAAAAAGCCATTATAGGGGCCGATTCACTAAGCTCCGTTAAGTGGCTTTAAGAGCGCAAAGTACCCTTTAAGCCTGATAAAGCTGCATTGCGATTCACTAAGCAGTGATAACGGCGCTTTATCGGTCTTAAAAAGTATTTTTTTTGCCCCCTGCGCAAAATGCGCACGATCAGCCTATTGCGCTGATTTTTGCCAGTACTACCGATTCACTAAGCAGCGCTAAGTGAATCGGCCTTAAAAAACGCGCCAAACAAACGCGCCAGCAAAAGGCAGGTGCAAAAGAAGCTGGACTTAGAAAAAAATTCATTGTTTACCTTTTTGCTGGCACACCATCCATACAACAGGCCCGCGGGGGTGTCCGGGGGTCCCCGCGGGCCTGCGGTACCAATGGTATGCCTCCAAAAATTAAACAAGACTGTAAAAAAATACCCCCGTCCCCAACAAATACAGTACATTAATGTGCAAAATTACTATTATCCAAATATGGAAAATAATGCTTTTGTCCATTAAATATACATTAATACAATAAATACATTAAATACATGTTGTACTCACCCTTGTCCGGCACCCACGATGAAGGCCAGCCGCATCTTCCTCCTCATCCATACACTGGGGTGCTGAAAAATATACAAAATAAGAACAAGTGCCAAACTAATGTCCCCTAACCCCTTAATGACCTTAGCGGTTATTAACCGCTACAGTCATTAAGAGGTTAAGCCACCCTGACCCGATACCAACCCTTCACCCATTTATTTGTACAGTGGCTTCATCATGTATATATATATATATATATATATATATACAGTGGTTGACAAATCACCAAAAAATCTACTCACCACACAAAAAATTCTACTCACCACCTAGTACCAAACGTGTGCTGCTTGGGCCAATAGGAGCTCGCCACGATGTTAAATCCACTCGCCCGGGGCGAGCAAATGTATAGGTTTGTCGAACACTGTATATATATATATATAATGTACACATTGTCAAATTGAGTGTTTGTATTTAGATTTATTAGATATTGATTGAGCTTGGTGCTGTTTGATATTTGGAGAGATTTGTATTTGGCCATGTACTGTATTTATTTGTATATTGGTTAATCATGCATATACAGCATAATCCTGCATATTATAATATATAATATATATATATATATTATGTATATTATATATATTATAATATGCAGGATTATGCTGTATATGCATGATTAACCAATATACAAATAAATACAGTACATGGCCAAATACAAATCTCTCCAAATATCAAACAGCACCAAGCTCAATCAATATCTAATAAATCTAAATACAAACACTCAATTTGACAATGTGTACATTATACAAATAATCTTTGCATTATATATACTATGTCAAACAATGGTCCAAATCAAAGACACTAATCCAAACAACATACAAATACAATCATTAAAGAAAAACAAAGCATCAACACAATTAATTTACCACCAATTAATCCAATCACCAATCAATTACAATCCAATTCAATTAGACACTTCAAATCCTACAATCAAACCATTGTGTAAATTAATCTATGACAAAGTAACCATCAAACAACATCTAAATGCCAAAAATAAGCCAATAAAATAATCTATAGAAACCAGCCTTTAACTAAACATTTGCAAACATAAAATGTACATTAGCAGCACATTTTTACACAAAGCAGCAAATTACCATTCAAAAAAACATCCAAACAAGGCAAGCCAACACGTTTTTATTATACCTGTATGTATGTCCATCTATAGTTTACAGACATAAATACAGGTGCAATAAAAGAGCATTAAAATTTTTTTATTCACATTAAAAATGAACATACAATACAACCACTGATTTGTCCTGTACGTATGTATACCCATAGTGACATACATACATTCAGGACAAATAAATGGACATAAAAAAATGGACGTCAGGGAAAAAAGTCCAAAAAACCTGTAAAATAAAATTAAAATACATTTTCTTTTTTTACTTACCATTAGATGAACCCGTCACAGCAATCAAGGGGAACAGGAACCACTGGAGCAGCTAATCCCCCAACAGGAACCAGGTAACCATAAAATAAAAAATCCATTACAATCCATAAGTGTCTTTATCTTCTTTTTTCTATTTGTAATCCATCGTGGGGTCTTCTCCATCTTCTTCTGGGGTCTTCTGTCTTCTTCTGGGGTCTTCTTTCTTCTTCCGAAGTCTTCTTATCTTCATCCACCATGCCCTGGTCTTCTTTCTTCATAGGAGGTCCTTCCTCCTCGGCGTCAAGCTTGAAAATGAGACGACATAGGCTTTTAAAGGCCTATGACGTCACATTTTCATCATATGGTTCTCACGGCCCTGATTGGGCCATGAAAACCATGTGTTTTGGCCGACAAAAAAAAAAATGATGACGTCATTTAAAGGCAATGAAAGCACAGCCAATTAGATTTGGCTGTGCTTCAATTGCCTTTAAGATGACGTCATGAACTGAAAGATGGCCGGCCTCACATGGTACGGTAGCCAATCAGAGCGTGGGAAATACATCCCAACTCTAATTGGCTCAAGTACCATGTGACAGGCTTTCAAGAACGTCACATCCGTTCTCCCCAAAGCCTCCGTCACATGGTCTACTTGAGCCAATCAGAGTTGAATACGCTGCTGCTGGCATCCAGCCACCATCCAGCTCCAATGAAGAAAGGAGTACCCTTTTCACAGTTTTTGTGGGTAATAAGAGTTACCAGTGAACCATCGAGGCTAGAGGCAGCACTTGAAGACATGAAGGAATCTTTCCTGGAACGTGGTTATGACCGGGCAGAGTTGACCGTGGCACTAGAAAAGGCAAGAGGCATCCAAAGAAGCACCTTGCTAAAACCACAAGATAAAAAGAAAGGTGATAACCGCTTCAACATCAAAAGCACCTATACAACAGCGTCAGGGTTCATCAGACGCAGCATCTTGCAACACACCGACATTTTAGCCAAAGACAAGCAAATTGGACAATATTTCAAGGATCCTCCCCGGTTCTGCTATCGCAGAGGTCGCAATTTGGGAGACTTGCTCACACAAGCTGATCCACATTCCAAATATTGCAAGAAACAGTCCTGGCTGACTAGACCAGTGGGAGTGCATAAATGCCGAGGATGTGTCAACTGTCAGTATATGGTGCTTGGTAAAAGTTATCCATATCCACATCATGGACATCGTATCTACATCAAGGACTTCATGAATTGTGATTCAAAATACGTGGTATATTTCATCCGGTGCCCATGTGGGCTTTACTACATTGGCAAGACCATAAGGATGCTGAAGGAACGCCTAAGTTTACATCGGTCTGCAATCAGGAAGGCCTTGGCAGACACAGACAACAAGGAAGACTTCACACAACAACCGGTGGCTCGTCATTTTAAAGAGAAACAGCATAGTCTCGCTACTCTGTGGTGCATGCCAATTGCGCAGGTTCCATTGTCCCCTAGGGGTGGTGACCGCAATAAAGCTCTCCTTCAATTGGAGGCACGAACCATCTACAAATTGGATACATTAAGTCCACGTGGATTGAATGAAGATTTGGCGTTGAGCTGTTTTCTCTGATCAATTCATCATGACAGTGACGGAGCCTAATCGGGACTTTGTTGACTCCAATCAATGACACAACTGCTTTATGTGACTCCTTGTCCCCAGATTGCGAGTTAATTTCACGGGGCTTGTATTGTATATAACGGCCTTACACATTTCACCTGTACAGTACATTATAGGATTCTTTTTGTCTCCAGCACAGGAATTGACTTTATGTATTGGTTATCATCACCAACTACTGCTTATCTACCTTTCATATACCTTTGATGGTTTGTGCCATGGTCCCAACCACTCTGCATAGCTACTGTTCAATATGGATGCAATTGCTATATGCTTTTTTGATATTCAATATGACATATTATATGTATCAAGGCATAATTAATTACCTGTACTGCCTATTTAGGCTTATTCAGTATTCTATCCACCATGGGTGGCATTTAGGACATGTTTGGTATGTTGGTGCCATTTATTACCATACCGGTCAGTTTATGCATTCGAATGTTGGTCCAACACAGTATTTATATATATATATATATGGATTTTTATTGAGTCAGCACATCTCAGTGTGTATATGTTCACATTTATAGGGTATCACTGCACTGCACTGTATCATTGGTGTTTTGTGATGGTGCAACATTATTACATGCTGTCAGTTTTGCAGGGACTAGCCCACGATATTACTAATTGTCATTGATAGCCCATTTAACGATCAGCTCATGCTAACATTCAACTGATGCTGGCAGTTTATTATTTATGATGCAGAGCATTAGGCCTTCCCCTTGGTGACGAAGTCTTGCTGCTCTACAGCTTATTTAATACAAATGGGCTCTCATCACAGTTGTTCTTTGCCAGGTTCCATATTCAGTCCTATTTTCAAGCAGAGTGCAGAGGCTCTAACCGTGAGCTGCACCGCTTATTATTTATTTATTTCTGCCAGTTTGCACATGCGCAATGCCCCCCCTATCTGTCAATGTGATCTACTTTGCTTGCCTAGGAACATGGATATAAGTCCTCTATTTGGGACACAGGTTGGCTGCACATAGCTCACTAACTGGCCATGGGCTCCCACGACTGACAGCACCAGTAATGCCACACACCGAGAGTCAGAGTGAGTCACAGCGCGTCAGCTGTCTATTGCAAATAGCTCCACATTATTTATTTATTTCAGGTGGTTCGCGCATACGCAATGGCCATTAACCTGGTTTTCATAACCAATTTTCTCCCTGCAATAGCGCATGGCTCGCGCATGCGCAGTCACACTTTTTTTGCTAACATGCGCCCTCCACTGGCTCGGCTACACGCGACGGAAGTCTATGTACTCAGATACATCAACTTTTGACACACACATGCGCAGTGAGCACAACCTATGTGGCAGGAGTGCTACAGTGCTCTTGTTAACATCTGACAGCCTGGTTTCAATGGGTAGTTCCTGTATACAGCATGTAAGTGAATGATGTATTAAATCATGTGTTGCACCTGTTTGTCTTGGTTGCTTAGGGTATATATATTTGTTATACTGCACTCTGTTTGTTCATCACCTTGAGAAAGGTTCCGTGTGAAGGACCGAAACGTTGGTTACTATGTAACACTAAATACAAAACTTTTTTTTGACAACCTTGTGGAGTGCTGCCTCTGATATTCGCTCAAACGGTATCGTATTGCTTATATATATATATATATATATATATATATACATATATATATATATACATATATATATATATATATATATATATATATATATATATATATATATATATATATATATATATATATATATATATATATATTGTGACAGAAACCAGGGGATGGTAATAAATTCCATATATAGGGCTCCCAGGATACTGAACAGTTTCTATCCTGTCTGGCCTGGGAGTGCAGCCTTATAATACATGCACTCCATTCCACAGTTTTGGGCAAGCGCTGGAACTGAGGGATTTCTGTCACCTGTCATGCTAATTAGAAATCAGGTATGTAAGACTGATTTCCTGTTTGCTCTTGTCTCTTCTCCAGAGCCTGGAAGGCTGCTGAACACAGTGGGGAGAAGCCCCTTCCCCACACAGGTTCAATTGTTCTATTCATTTGGCTAACTCTGCAAAAGTACCTTGTTTTGTTGTTGGAAAGTGGAAAAGCCACTTCCACCCTGAGTTAGGGAAATCTAAGTTAAGTTATCGCTCAGGTGAGCAGCTTTTGTTTTGATGTGTTTTGTTGTATGCACTGTGGCAGTCTCAGTGCCTGGGACTGAATAAACCAGGCACAGCCTGTTTAAAGGAACAGTACGTGACGCCTCCTCATTTAACCTACCCCAAAAGACCGTGTTCTAACCGTCCCGGACAAGCAGCGGAGCCCCGGAGTAAGCTGTTTGTCACATATGGTGGAGAAGGCGGGCAGAACACTAAAAGGTCTGGGGGTTAAAGAACTTTAAAAAAAAAAAAAAAAAAAAAGTTTTTTTTCTCTCTCTCCAAACAAGATGGAAGACGTGGTGAGTGCGCTGGTACGCAATGTCGCTGTCCAGAAAGACGCGAATGAAGCCCTGCAACAGGCGAATGCAAACCAGCAAGAGACAAACCGCTTGCTGAGAGAGGAGCAACAGCGGTTCGCTCAGGGCTTACAGCAGGAACTCGAGATCCTGAGGGGGACTATCAGTAACCTTCCACTGGCAGCGGCAGCCCCAGTTCCGAAAATGACCAGGGCAAGCCACTACCTTCAGAAGATGGGACCCTCGGATGATGTGGAAGCCTATCTTCTCACGTTTGAACGCACGGCACAGAGAGAGGGATGGCCAGAAGCTGAGTGGGCTGGTCTAATCGCACCCTTCCTAAGCGGCGAACCCCAGAAGGCTTACTTTGATCTAGAGCCAGCCGAAGCTAACGTCTATGCAAAATTGAAGTTCGAGATCCTCGCCCGCCTCGGCGTAACCACGGCTGTTCGCGCCCAAAGGTTTCACGCATGGTCCTTCACGATGGATAAAGCCACCCGAAGCCAGATGAATGACCTCATCCACCTCGCCCGGAAGTGGCTACAACCCGAGATCAACTCAGCAAGCCACATCGTGGAACGGTTGGTCATGGACCAGTTCTTGAGGAAACTTCCCTCTGCCTTACGCCATTGGGTCAGTCGGAGTGACCCCCACAATGCGGATGAGCTTGTGGCCCTCGTAGAAAGGTACAATGCAGCAGGAGAGCACCCGCAACCCACAGTCGTGGAGCAACCCCACTACCCGAGGTTCCAGGACTCTTCCAGAGACGGTAAAAGGGTACCGGGGTTAAGGGGAGCTGAAGAGCGGCGACCACCTTCACGCAGCACCAGCAACAGTGGTTCGCACACTAAGGGCAATAGCCAACATGGGGAGCCGGGAAAAGGCTCTAAGTGCGACACAGACTATGTACCTAAATGTGTAAATTGTCATGAGAGGGGCCACACAGCAAAAATCTGCCCACTAAATGATGAGCCCATGCAATGCAACAGCGTGGAAGCTTGTTCGCTGTTGTCCCAATGTATGCGCCCTAGCCCAGAGGACCCCTTGAATAACCATCTGTGGGCATCTGTAAAGGTTAATGGTAGGAGGGTTCGGGCACTTCTGGACTCTGGGAGCATGGTCACACTAGTGTCCGAATACCTCTTGCCCATTAAGAAGAAACAGGGAAACAGTTCACAAAGAATGGCAATTTGTTGTATACATGGGGATAATCATGAATATTCCACTGTTGATGTTTTTTTTGAAACAGAGTTTGGTTCTTTAGATTTCAAGGTGGGTATTGTACCCAAACTGGCACATGATGTGTTAATAGGGACCGACTTTCCCCATTTTCTAAAAATGTGGTCCCCCGCTCAGAATAGCGCCCAGAGTTCAATAGCGGACCATAACGAAGTATTAGAAGAAATAAATCCTTTCCCGTTTTCAGAAATGGAGGTTGACGAGGGCCCAAATAAGAAGGGGGAAAAGGAGGAGTGCTGTAAAATTCCGTTCCCCATCACTACTTTGGTAGGGAATACCCCAAATCAGGATGTTGATCAGACACTTACCACCCCAGAACCGGATAAGACCCTCGCTGACCTAGAGGTCAGTCCTGGGAGTTTTAAGAAGGCCCAGTGGGAGGACCCCACATTAGAGGTAGCAAGGGGAAATATACGGGACCTGAATAGTACTCTTGGCCAACCAGATAGGTCGCTTGCTTACCCCTACTTCGAGGTAGAGAACGACCTAGTATATCGGGTTGATAAAAGAAAATCAGTTACAACTAAACAATTGTTGGTACCACGGACATTCCGTAATGTAGTGTTACACCTCGCACATAGTCATCCATTGGGGGGACACCTAGGGGTGGAAAAGACAAAAGAAAAGGTTCTCCGAAGCTTCTATTGGATTGGGGTTCTGGCAGAAATTACGAATTATTGTTCCTCATGCCCAGCATGTCAGATCACCGCCCCGTTCAAGGCGTACCGCAGCCCATTGGTACCCCTTCCCATAATAGAGGTACCATTTGACCGGATTGCTATGGATCTAGTAGGACCCCTAATAAAGTCTGCTAGGGGACATCAGCATATATTGGTAATATTAGATTATGCCACCCGATATCCGGAGGCAGTTCCCCTACGTAGCACCTCTGCCAAAAACATAGCAAAAGAGTTAGTAGTTCTGTTTTCCCGGGTTGGAATTCCTAAAGAGATTCTATCTGACCAGGGAACACCGTTTATGTCCCAAGTAACAAAAGAGTTATGTAAACTCCTAAAAATCAAGCACCTCAGAACCTCAGTCTATCATCCACAAACAGATGGTTTAGTGGAAAGGTTCAATAAAACCTTAAAGAGCATGTTACGGCGGGCGGTCGATAAAGATGGGAAAAACTGGGATTGTTTGTTACCGTACCTGTTATTTGCCATTAGGGAAGTTCCCCAATCATCCACAGGCTTCTCCCCGTTTGAACTATTGTATGGCCGACACCCAAGGGGCTTACTGGATATAGCCAAAGAGACTTGGGAACACGAGGTTACCCCTTACAGAAGTGTAATAGAGCATGTTGCCCAGATGCAGGACCGCATTGCTGCAGTCCTACCCATAGTGAGGGAACACATGGAGAAAGCTCAAGAAGCACAGAGGAATACGTATAATAAGGGTGCTAGGGTCAGAATTTTTTTTCCAGGTGATAGGGTACTAGTTCTGGTTCCCACCGTGGAAAGTAAATTCCTTGCTAAATGGCATGGGCCATATGAGGTCTTGGAAAGAGTGGGAGAAGTAAATTATAAGGTAAGACAGCCAGGTAGGAGGAAACCTGAGCAAATTTACCATATAAACCTACTCAAGCCCTGGAAAGATAGAGAAGTCTTGTCAACCCTAGTAACCCCAGGTCCGTCAGAGAGTCAAGAAACTGACCCAGAGGTTAGCATAGCTGAAACCCTGTCCGTTCATCAGAAACAAGAGGTTCAGAATTTAGTGAGCAGAAACAAAGAAATCTTCTCTACACAGCCAGGTAGAACTAGCGTAATTGAACATGACCTAGTCTCTGAACCGGGGGTCCGAGTTAACCTTAAACCGTACCGAATCCCAGAGGCCAAAAGAGAGGCTATAAGTTTAGAGGTTAAAAAAATGCTAAAACTAGGCGTAATTGAGGAATCCCAAAGTGGGTGGAACAGCCCTATAGTCTTAGTCCCAAAGCCAGATGGTACAACAAGGTTTTGTAATGACTACCGGAAACTAAACGCGGTGTCAAAATTTGATACTTACCCTATGCCCAGGGTAGATGAACTTGTAGAGAGACTGGGTAAAGCCCGATATCTCACAACCCTAGACCTAACAAAAGGGTACTGGCAGGTTCCCCTCACAGAAAGGGCAAAAGAAAAGACAGCCTTCTCAACCCCAGACGGCCTCTTTCAGTATAGGGTGCTGCCTTTTGGCTTACATGGAGCTCCCGCCACATTCCAAAGAATGATGGATAAAATTTTAAAACCACATGCTCGGTATGCTGCTGCCTACCTGGATGATGTGGTAATCCATAGTGAAGATTGGCAATCCCACCTTCCAAAGGTCCAAGCTGTGCTCGACGCAGTTCGGTCTGCTGGACTAACTGCTAACCCCGCTAAATGCACCATTGGTCTGGAGGAGGCCAAGTATCTGGGGTATTCTATTGGCAGAGGTTTACTCAAACCCCAAACACTCAAAGTGGAGGCGATACAAGGTTGGCCAAGGCCAGTTACAAAAAAACAAGTAAGGACCTTTTTGGGGTTAATTGGGTACTATAGAAGGTTTATTCCCAATTTTGCGACTAAGGCAACCCCACTAACCGACCTCACAAAAGCAAGAGGACCACTTATGGTAAAGTGGTCCCCCGAAACCGAACAGGCCTTTAGAAGCCTGAAAGAAGCTCTCTGTGCCCAACCAGTGTTGGTCACACCTGACTTCTCCAAAGAGTTCGTAGTCCAAACCGACGCATCTGAGGTAGGGCTGGGGGCGGTACTCTCCCAGGAGTCTCAAGGTGAGGAACACCCCATCCTTTATTTAAGTAGGAAACTAAATCCCCAGGAGAAAAATTACTCCATAGTAGAGAAAGAGTGTCTCGCAATAAAGTGGGCTGTAGAGACGCTCAAATACTACCTGTTGGGGAGAAAATTCCGGTTAGTCACAGATCATGCACCCCTTACCTGGATGTGTCAAAACAGGGAAAAGAATGCTAGAGTGACCAGGTGGTTCCTAAGCCTACAACCCTTTAAATTTTCTGTGGAACACAGGTCAGGGCACAAACATGGCAATGCTGACGGGTTGTCAAGGATGCACTCTCTAATATCCATGGTCGCTCATCCCTCAGGGTCTGAGCTGGGGGGGAGGATATGTGACAGAAACCAGGGGATGGTAATAAATTCCATATATAGGGCTCCCAGGATACTGAACAGTTTCTATCCTGTCTGGCCTGGGAGTGCAGCCTTATAATACATGCACTCCATTCCACAGTTTTGGGCAAGCGCTGGAACTGAGGGATTTCTGTCACCTGTTATGCTAATTAGAAATCAGGTATGTAAGACTGATTTCCTGTTTGCTCTTGTCTCTTCTCCAGAGCCTGGAAGGCTGCTGAACACAGTGGGGAGAAGCCCCTTCCCCACACAGGTTCAATTGTTCTATTCATTTGGCTAACTCTGCAAAAGTACCTTGTTTTGTTGTTGGAAAGTGGAAAAGCCACTTCCACCCTGAGTTAGGGAAATCTAAGTTAAGTTATCGCTCAGGTGAGCAGCTTTTGTTTTGATGTGTTTTGTTGTATGCACTGTGGCAGTCTCAGTGCCTGGGACTGAATAAACCAGGCACAGCCTGTTTAAAGGAACAGTACGTGACGCCTCCTCATTTAACCTACCCCAAAAGACCGTGTTCTAACCGTCCCGGACAAGCAGCGGAGCCCCGGAGTAAGCTGTTTGTCACAATATATATATATATATACATATATATATATATATATGTATATATATTCTAATATATATATATATAAATACACATGATGTACTAGGTGGCGAGTAGATTTTTTGTGTGGCGAGTAGATTTTTTGGTGATTTGTCAACCACTATATATATATATATATATATATATATATATATATATATATATATATATATATATACATGATGAAGCCACTGTACAAATAAATGGGTGAAGGGTGGGTATCGGGTCAGGGTGGCTTAACCCCTTAATGACTGTAGCGGTTAATAACCGCTAAGGTCATTAAGGGGTTAGGGGACATTACTGTAGTTTGGCACTTGTTCTTATTTTGTATCTTTTTCAGCACCCCAGTGTATGGATGAGGAGGAAGATGCAGCTGGCCTTCATCATGGGTGCCGGACAAGGGTGAGTACAACATGTATTTAATGTATTTATTGTAATAATGTATATTTAGTGGGCAAATGCATTATTATCCATATGTGGATAATAGTAATTTTGCACATTAATGTAGTGTATGTGTTAGGGGGCGGGGGGAATGTGTGTGGTATATTGCTATGTTTATTTGGGGCAATTGTCCACAATAAACATGCTATTATGCCTTAACCCCTTCATTGCCTTAGCGGATAGCCGCTAAGGTAATGACGCTGCTTTAATGTATTTTTATTCATATTGTGTGGTAGCAGGGGACCCCCTGCTACCACACACTATTATTAAAATGTACATTAATGCAGCTTCATTACCATAGCGGATAGTCGCTATGGTAATGAATTATTATTTATTGTTATCTGTTTTTTTATACTAGTGTAGATGTGCAGGGGGTCTCCTGAGCTGAACCCCATTGGTTTCAGGTCCGAGGACCACCTACTTAAGGAGTTACAGGCCCCGTTATGGGGTGCCGGTATCCCCTGCACTTTAAAGCTCCCGCGTCACGTGACTGGGACATTGAAATTCTGCAGGGGATACCGGCACCCCATAAAGGGGCCTGTATCTCCTAAAGTAGGGGGTCCTCGGACCTGAAACCAATGCGGTTCAGCTCAGAAGACCCCCTGCTCATGTATACTACTATTAAAAATCATATGTGGCCAGCACGATCGCCTGTAAGAACCGTGCATTGAGACGCAGCGTCTCCATGCAGTTCTTACAGGCTGCTTTGTTTATAATAGTTATCGTGCTAAATAACTTTTAGCACGATAATAGGGGGGGAAAAGGTTGATCGTGCGCTATGGCCCTTTTGGCCAAAGCCGGCCGTAAAACGCGCCGAGCAGCCTTAGTGAATAGCGCTTATGGCTTCAGCCTTTTGCGACCGGGCGATATAACCCATTTTAGCGCTAGTTAACGTAGCTTAGTGAATCGGCCCCATAGCGTGATACTGCCTGCTGTGAGATTCACAAAGCAGTGATAAGTGCTTTTAAGTAGCCATTATAGCACGATACTGCACTGTTATCACGGCTTTGTGAATCTCACAGCAGGCAGTATCACGCAATAAATGCAGTTATCTCACTTAAAAGCACTTATCACTGCTTTGTGCATAGCACCCAGAAAACCCACTTATAACTGCTTAGTGCATAACCCCCTATGGGTCATTTGTAATAATAAGAGCCAGTTCCCCACTCCATAATAATAATAATAATAAATGTGTTGTCGCCCACTCCTGTCTCCTTCCCTTTTCCCCACCCAACTCCCTTCTCCTCTCCTAGTCCCTTTGCTTTGTACCCTTAATTTCCAATGTCCACCCCTCACCTCCTCATTAAAGGTCCCTCTCCTCCTTCACCAACTCCTGTATGGCCCCTCCTCCCCCCTCACCCACTCCTGTAAGGCCCCTCTTCCCCTCACCAACTCCTGTAGGGTCCCTTCATCCCCCCTCACCAACTCTTGTAGGGCCTCTTTTAACCCTCACCAACTACTGTAGGGTCCCTTCCCCCCCCCCATTACCAACTATTGTAGGGTCCCTTCCTACCCCCTCACCAACTCTTGAAGGGCCTCTCTTAACCCTCACCAACTCCTGTAGGGTCCCTTCCCCCCCCTCACCAACTCTGGCAGGGTCCCATCCTCCCCCCTCACCAACTCTTGAAGGGCCTCTCACCCCCTCCCCAACTCCTGTAGGGCCCCTCTCCCCCTGACCAACTTCTGTAGGACCCCTCTCCCCCTTCACCAACTCTTCCTAGGACCCCTCTACCCACTAACCTCCTCCTGCTCTCCTGCTCCAGCACAGACAGCCTCTTCCTGTCGTGATCTCTGCTGCCTGTGGCTTCCAGGGCCCCTCTCCCACCTCACCAACTCCTGTAGGACACCTATCCCCTCTCACCAACTCCTGTAGGGCCCCTCTCCCCCCTGACCAACTCCTGTAGGACCACTCTCACCCCTGACAACCCCTATAGGACCCCTCTGCCCCCTCACCAACACTAGTAAGGACCCTCTCCCTCCCTCACCTCCTCCTGCTCTCCTGCTCCAGCACAAACTGCCTCTTCCTGTTGCGATCTCTGCTGCCTGTTGCTTCCAGGGCCCTTCCTCCCCCTCACCAACTCCTGTAGGACCCCTCTCCCCCCTCACCAACTCCTGTAGGGCCCCTCTCCCCCTCACCAACTCCTGTAGGACCCCTCTCCCTCCTCACCAACTCTTGTAGGGTCCCTTCCTCCCCCCTCACCAACTCTTTAAGGGCCTCTCTCACCCTCACCAACTCCTGTAGGGCCCCTCTCCCCCTGACAAACTCCTGTAGGACCCCTCTCCCCCCTCACCAACTCTTGTAGGGCCCCTCTCCCCCTCACCAACTCCTGTAGGACCCCTCTCCCTCCTCTCCAACTCTTGTAGGGCCCCTCTCCCCCCCTCACCTCTTCCTGCTCTTCTGCTCCAGCACAGACAGCCTCTTCCTGTCGGGATCTCTGCTGCCTGTTGCTTCCAGGGCCCCTCTCCCCCCTCACTAACTCCTGTAGGGTCCCTTCCTCCACCCTCACCAATTCTTGTAGGGCCTCTCTCCCCCCCTCACCAACTCCTGTAGGGTACCTTTCTCCCCTCTCACCAACTCTTGTAGGGCCCCTCTCCCCCCTCACCTCATTCTGCTGTCATGCTCCAGCACAGACAGCCTCTTCATGTCGCGATCTCTGCTGCCTGTGACTTTCAGGGCCCCTCTCCCCACTCACCAACTCTTATAGGGTCCCTTCCTCCCCCCTTACCATCTCTTGTAGAGCCCCTTCCTCCCCCTCACCAACTCTTGTAGGGCCCCTTCCTCCCCCCTCACCAACTCTTGTAGGGCCTCTCTCCCCCCTCACCAACTCTTGTAGGGCCCCTCCCCCCCTCACCGCCTCCTGCTCCAGCACAGACAGCCTCTTCATGTCGCGATCTCTGCTGCCTGTGGCTTCCAGGGCCCCTCTCCCCCCTCACCAACTCTTGTAGGGCCCCTTCCTCCCCTTTCATCAACTCTTGTAGGGCCTGTGGCAGGACGGCCTGTAGCCGAGGTCAGGGAACAGTCCACACGTGTAGTTTCAGAATAATGAAAACGTTCAGTGGCTTTATTTCTCCACAACATAACATAACATGCGGGTACACTGTCCCTGCAAACCAAAACAAAACCTGCTCCACATTGGGAGATCTGACTAACACACCAGGCCTATCTATCAGGCTGTTGCAGAAAGTCTGTCAAGCGCTTCAGTGTGAGGCAGGTCAGTGAATGAGGACACTGGGGTAAGCGTGGGAGAGCTAAGCAGGGTCACTTAATCAACCGGTGCAGGGGGAAAGGATAACCTCACCTGCTCCTTGGGTTGTGGGACCGCTCTCCTCGCTTCCTCCTGCGTGCCGCCGCCGAGATGCAGGTCAGAAAATGGATAGAAGTGCGGCGCAACTGCGCATGTCCAATGAAAGGCTCCCGGATGACTAGTTCAACATAACTTTATTTGACACACACCAGGGCTACACCAGCATCTCCCCCTCAACGCGTTTCACCCTTACGCAGAGGGCTTCGTCTTGGAGTGGGGAGAAGTGGTGACAGCCTCTTAAATACCTAAAAGCCCGCGAAAGCGGCATTAAAACTTTAACCCCTTCAGTGCTATATGCCTGTTAGCTAATATCATGCTATTTAAAGTATTTAATGTCTGTGCAGCTCACTATAAACATATTATATGCACAGAGAGCATCTAAATTATATATTCAGACATACACAATAGCAAAATGATAAGACTATTTGGCAGCACATTCCAGGTATATGAATAAACATAAAAAGCTGTTGCAAACACTGCAAGTGGAATATACTCAACACTAGATTCACAATAACCAAAGTTATATACCTATTAGTCAGTCATACATATAGGGGCTTCCTAATGCTTTATTTAGACATATTTGTGACTTATAGACCAGTGAATCAAGGGAAGGTAGGTGGGAAAGGGAGAGAAACAAGGGTAAAAGGGGGGGGGGGGGGGGAGAAGGGGGGGAAAAGAGGAGGGGGGGAAAAGAGGAGGGGGGGAGGTATGGAAGGGGGGGGGGATGAGAAGTGTGAGGGAGGGAAAGAGAAATGTGAGGGAGGGAAAGAGAGGGGGGGGGAAGGAGGGGGGGAGGGGGGGGAAAGGCTAAGGGAGGGACAGTGCAGAGAATAAATCAGAAATACACAATAGACGTTCTGTTCTAAAGAAGACCATAATATGTACATATCTGCATTCCACGTATAACACTCTTATATATCTCTTAAAGAAAACATCGTAGATCCCAATCCACATTAAGTCCACTGGGTTGTAATGTGTTTAATGTGTGGATCCAGTGCGCCTCCCTTTGGTGTAGGAGCTTGATTCTATCCCCTCCCCGAGGGGGGAGGACTACATGTTCTATAGCGCAACAACTGAAATTGTCCACAGAACCCAATGGACAGTTGTTAAAGTGGATTGGGACCGGATGTGTCATGTCTGAATTCTTGATGAGCCTTAAGTGTTCTAGAATGCGAATTTTTAAGGCTCTACTGGTAAGCCCCACATACTGTTTTTTACATCCGCATTGTAACAGGTATATGACATAATTGGTCTGACATGACATAAAGGTTTTTATCTGATATTTCCGTGTTTCAAGTTTATCAGTGAAATGTTTAACTTTCTTCATTTTGGGACAAATCTTACAGTGCCCACATTTAAATGATCCAATCAATTTTGGAAAGAAAGACAGTTTATTCTGGTTAGTATTAGTAGTTTTCAGCAAACTGGGTGACAGAAGATTCCCTAGCGTAGCTGCTCTACGGAACACTATTTTGGGTCCCACACATGCCATTTTATTTAGTAAAGGGTCTAGTGAAAGTGTGGCTCAATGTTTGCGTATGATGGTTTTAATTGAGTTTGCTTGTTCGCTATAGTTTGTAATAAAGAATGGCGCTTCTGTGTTCTCGGCCTGTGTATCTGTGTATCTACCAGATAGATACACAGGCCGAGAACACAGAAGCGCCATTCTTTATTACAAACTATAGCGAACAAGCAAACTCAATTAAAACCATCATACGCAAACATTGAGCCACACTTTCACTAGACCCTTTACTAAATAAAATGGCATGTGTGGGACCCAAAATAGTGTTCCGTAGAGCAGCTACGCTAGGGAATCTTCTGTCACCCAGTTTGCTGAAAACTACTAATACTAACCAGAATAAACTGTCTTTCTTTCCAAAATTGATTGGATCATTTAAATGTGGGCACTGTAAGATTTGTCCCAAAATGAAGAAAGTTAAACATTTCACTGATAAACTTGAAACACGGAAATATCAGATAAAAACCTTTATGTCATGTCAGACCAATTATGTCATATACCTGTTACAATGCGGATGTAAAAAACAGTATGTGGGGCTTACCAGTAGAGCCTTAAAAATTCGCATTCTAGAACACTTAAGGCTCATCAAGAATTCAGACATGACACATCCGGTCCCAATCCACTTTAACAACTGTCCATTGGGTTCTGTGGACAATTTCAGTTGTTGCGCTATAGAACATGTAGTCCTCCCCCCTCGGGGAGGGGATAGAATCAAGCTCCTACACCAAAGGGAGGCGCACTGGATCCACACATTAAACACATTACAACCCAGTGGACTTAATGTGGATTGGGATCTACGATGTTTTCTTTAAGAGATATATAAGAGTGTTATACGTGGAATGCAGATATGTACATATTATGGTCTTCTTTAGAACAGAACGTCTATTGTGTATTTCTGATTTATTCTCTGCACTGTCCCTCCCTTAGCCTTCCCCCCCCCTCTCTTTCCCTCCCTCACATTTCTCTTTCCCTCCCTCACACTTCTCATCCCCCCCCCCTTCCATACCTCCCCCCCCTCCTCTTTCCCCCCCTCCTCTTTTCCCCCCATTCTCCCCCCCCCCCCTTTTACCCTTGTTTCTCTCCCTTTCCCACCTACCTTCCCTTGATTCACTGGTCTATAAGTCACAAATATGTCTAAATAAAGCATTAGGAAGCCCCTATATGTATGACTGACTAATAGGTATATAACTTTGGTTATTGTGAATCTAGTGTTGAGTATTTTCCACTTGCAGTGTTTGCAACAGCTTTTTATGTTTATTCATATACCTGGAATGTGCTGCCAAATAGTCTTATCATTTTGCTATTGTGTATGTCTGAATATATAATTTAGATGCTCTCTGTGCATATAATATGTTTATAGTGAGCTGCACAGACATTAAATACTTTAAATAGCATGATATTAGCTAACAGGCATATAGCACTGAAGGGGTTAAAGTTTTAATGCCGCTTTCGCGGGCTTTTAGGTATTTAAGAGGCTGTCACCACTTCTCCCCACTCCAAGACGAAGCCCTCTGCGTAAGGGTGAAACGCGTTGAGGGGGAGATGCTGGTGTAGCCCTGGTGTGTGTCAAATAAAGTTATGTTGAACTAGTCATCCGGGAGCCTTTCATTGGACATGCGCAGTTGCGCCGCACTTCTATCCATTTCCTATCTATCAGGCTGGCTGGCTAGACCATAACCAAACCATAAGTGTACTTTAAGCAGTCAGGAAAACAAATGAACAATCCTTACTTTGGTTGAAGTAGTGACTTTGGTGAATCCCTCTGGCTAACAGCTCACATAGCAGTGTGCTCTGGGCTAAGGCAGGCAGCTACTGCCAGTAACAAGATCCTTTTCTACCTTGCTGGCTATCAGGTGTCAGCTTACCTCCTGATTACCTAGCTTCCTCCTGAGTTAACCTTCTGAGTGCTGGATGAAGCACTCAGACATATGTTTCCCAGGCATAACTGATAGGGGTTGACTTCACCCTGTCACATACCTCCCCTGTTTGTGTGTGGCTAGGGTCCCACACGGCTGAAGCCTGACCCTCCACTCCTTCTCTTGACAAAAAATCAGCATTTCCATGGTCCTTTCTAGGTCTATGCTGTATATCAAAAGAGAAGGGTTGGAGGGCCATATACCACCTGGTCAACCTTGAGTTTGTGTCCTTCATGGTGTTTAACCATTTCAAGGGTGCATGGTCAGTGACCAGGGTGAAGTGTACTCCGGCGACATAATGTCTCAAGGCCTCAATTCCCCATTTTACAGCAAGGCACTCCTTCTCAATGATGGAATACCTCACTTCCCTTGGGAACAGCTTCCAGCTGATGAACAGTATGGGGTGTTCAACACCATCAAATTGCTGGGACAGCACTGCTCCCAGTCCTACCTCTGAGGCATCCATCTGGATGATGAAGGGCTCTTTAAAATCTGGGCTCCGAAGAGCGGGGCCCTCTGACAGGCACTTTTTTTAGCATGTCAAAGGCGTCTTGGCACTCCCAAGACCATTTAACTTGGGTTGGGGCACTCTTTTTTGTCAGATCTGTTAGGGGTGCAGAAATTTCTGAAAAATTGGGGATTAACCGCCTGTAATACCCTGCTAACACCAAAAGGGAGTGGACCTTTGTCTTTGTCTGTGGGGTGGGGACTTCCTTTATGGCGGCCACCTTGCTAGCTAGTGGCCTTACTATCCCTCCCCCAACGGCATAGCCCAAGTATTTTGTAGTGGATTTACCCAGGGCACATTTTTTTGGATTTGCAGTGAGCCCTGCTTCTCTTAAGGACGTTAGGACTGCCCTTAACCTTTTTATATGAGACTGCCAGTGTCTGCTATAGATGACAATGTCATCCAAGTAGACCGCGGCATATGTCCTATGGGGTCGTAGTACCTTGTCCATTAATTTTTGTTAAGTGGCTGGAACCCCATGTAACCAAATGGCATAGTGACAAATTGGTATAAACCGAGCCGGGGGGTGAAGGCAGATTTGCATTTGGATTCTTCCGCTAGAGGTATCTGCCAATATCCTTTTGTGAGATCTAGGGTGGAGATATACTCTGCTTTACCCAGAGAGTCAATCAATTCATTCACCCTAGGCATTGGGTATGCATCGAATCTGGATACAGCATTTACCTTTCGTAGATCCACGCAAAACCTCACCTTCCCATCTGGTTTAGGGACCAACACTATAGGGCTACATCATTCGCTGTGGGACTCCTCGATCACGCTCAATTCCAACATGTCTATTATCTCCCTCTCTACCAGGTCTTTTCGGCCCTCTGGCAATCTGTAGGGACGGGACCGTACTTTTACGCCAGGTTCTGTCTCAATCCTATGGGACACTAAATCAGTCTGCCCTGGCAGCTCAGAAAAAACATCTGGGAACTGGTCACATAATTCTAGTAGGTCTGACCTTTGTTCTGTTGTTAACTGCCCTCCCATGGGAACCTGCTAGTCATTGTACGTACTACCCTTTGGAAGCTGTGTACCCAAATCCGTCTCTCCTTCCCGAGGGTGGATGAACAGCGATCTCATCGTTTTCCAGGGTTTCAGGAGGTTTACGTGGTAGATTTGTTTACCCTTCCTGGACCCTGGTTGAGAGATCTCATAGTTCACCTCCCCGGTGCGGCGGAGAACTTGGAAAGGACCCTGCCACTTCGCAAGGGGTTTACTCTCTGATGTCGGTAGTAGTAGCATCACTTGGTCCCCAGGTTGGAAGACCCTCAAGCGAGCATTTTGGTTGTACTGCCTCTCTTGACGTTCTTGAGCAGATTTGAGGTTTTCCTTAGCAAACAAACCTATCATGTCTAGGCGGTTTCTAAGGTCTATGACATACTGAAGGGTATTCTTGAAGGGGGAGGGCTCTTCCTCCCAGGATTCCTTCAGTAGGTCGAGAATACCCCGAGGTTGGCGTCCATATAGGAGCTCAAACGGGGAGAAGCCTGTGGATGATTGGGGAACTTCTCGTACCGCAAACAACAGGAAAGGGAGAAGTTCATTCCAAGCTCGCTTTTCAGTGTCCACAAACTTCCTAAGCATGGTTTTTAAAGTACGGTTAAACCTCTCTATCAATCCATCAGTCTGAGGATGGTAGACTGAGGTCCGGACGGATTTTACCTCCAATAATTTCAGGACATCCTGCATTAACTTTGCCATGAAATTTGTTCCCTGTCAGTAAACATTACTTGGGGAAGTCCTACCCTAGAGAACAGTTCTAACAGCCTGTGAGCAACCTGTTTAGCAGTGGCTGATCTCAGAGGGAAGGCCTCCGGATATCTGGTGGCATAATCTACCACCACGAGTATAAATTTATGTCCCTTCGCAGAGGGTTCTAAAGGTCCGACCAGATCTATCCCAATTCTCTCGAATGGGACGGCTACCAAGGGCAGAGGAACCAAGGGAGCCGGCTTCTGTCCTTTTTGGCTAGTTAACTGGCATTCAGGACATGTCTCACATAGTTTCATGATGTCACCATGTATGCCTGGCCAGTAAAACCGAGACGAGGTGCGGTCCGTGGTCTTATCTCTTCCCAAATGACCACCCCATGGGAGAGTATGGGCTAGGGTGAACACTGTTTTAATCAACCCTTTAGCGACTAGCATCTGTCGAATGACCTCCCCTGTTTGTGTAACCTTATTCACACGAAATAGGATGTCATTCAACAGTTCAAAATGTAGAAACACTCTTACACCTTTTTAATCCATTATCTTGTAGTTGACCTGTACCACCTTCTCATATTGTCTAGCCAGAGCTGGGTCTTCCCTCTGCCTCTGACGGAAGTCAGGAAGATCCAGGTCTGGCAAAATTCCCGTATCTATCTGTTCCCCACCCTGGTCATCTCCGGTCATGACCTGCAGTCCTTTGGGCTTACTAATGTTACCAAGAGTTCCAGCCTTTCTTAACCAGTCCTCTTTTTCCGCACGTCTCCGTTTACGTGTCTTTGGGACGTGGTGTTTACGGGGGAAAATCTCTGGGGAAAAAGGAAACAGGTCTCCGGGCTTCTCCGGTTCCAGAGAAGTAGGCTCCCTAGGAGTAGGGGCCAAGAATGTTTCGAAGTAGGGCCAGTCTCGGCCAAGTAGAACAGGAGCAGGTAGCCAGGGAGCAACTCCCACTAGTAGGCTAGCCTCTTGATCCTTGATACGCAGTAGAATGTTCGCCGTCGGGTATCTCTTTGTATCCCCATGGTTACACTCGATATTCCAAGTCATAGGATAGTCTGTTGCTTGGAATTAGGCCCTCTAGGATCAGGGTTTTTCCAGATCCCGAGTCCAGCATGGCTTTTACTATTTTCCCCTCCAGAGATGCTGGGACTAACCACGGATTGTGGTCCCCTCGGAGAGAAGCTGTGGCAGTGGTTCTGCCATATGAAAAGTCCATCTCATCATCTCCTGAGTCCGCAAACTTGGTCGTCAGCGGAAGCTCTCGACGGGGTTCGGTGTTTGGACTTCTCCGCTGTTGGATGGGATCCTCCCTTCTGGTTGGTGGTGGTATCCTCTCTACCGGATGGGTGATGGAAACCCAGGTTTTCGGAAATACTGTGGGTGGCGGCCTCCCTTGAGTGATCCAATGGCCTCGGACCCGGGACGGGCGTCTCTGCGGGAGTTTGTACTAGGAACCCTCCGAGATGGGAAAGGGTCTTCCGATCGGGTTGACTGGATCTCCCGAGCTGGCGGGTTGTAGACCCCTCGATTGTCTGCTCTCCTGCCTCTGGTATCACCGGAAGCAACTGGTGTTTGCACGGACCGTTCCCAGCTATCCTGTTGGGTGTCGTCGGCAAGGAAGTTTTCCACCAAGCGGACCGCTGAATCCAGGGAAAATGCAGCGTGTCTTTTTACCCAGGAGCGGGAGGAGGGGGCAGTATCTGTATGAACTGCTCGAGCACAAACTGTTCAAGGATCTCTGCCTTGGTATGCTTCTCCGGTTGTATCCACCTGGTACATAAGTCTACGAAGCGGTGGGCTGCGATCCGGGGTCTGTCTCTGTTTGTATATTTGACTGTCCGGAACCACTGACGGTAGGTCTCTGGAGTAAGGCCTAGGCGATCCAGAATAGCAGCCTTTAATTGCTGATAGTCCATGGCCTTGTCTGCTGGAAGAGCTTGATAGGCTGCCTGAGCTTCTCCTATGAGGAGTGGAGCCAGAGTCGTTACCCAGCATTCAACTGTCCAGCCGTGGGCCATGGCTACCCTTTCAAAAGTGAGGAGAAATGCCTCTGGGTCGTCGGTTGGCTTCATTTTAGGCAGCATCACTGGTGGGTTATTTGGAATCTCTGGTCTGCCTGGGGCTGGGCCTTCGACCAGCAGTTGGAGTAGCTTCTCCTCTCGCCGGGCCTGTTGCTCATCTTGCTGGGCTTGTCGCTCAGTTTGCTGAGCTTGATGTTCTGCTTGCTTGGCCTGCCATTCTATTTGATGGGCCTGTTGCTCAGCTTGCTTCTCTGCTAGCTGGAGCTGTTGCTCAAGTAATTGAGAAAAAAAATTCTCCATTTTTTTTCTTCTGTGTGGCCCTTCAGATACAGGGGCCGTCCGACATCCCACTTCTGACACCACCTGTGGCAGGACGTCCTGTAGCCGAGGTCAGGGAGCAGTCCACACGTGTAGTTTCAGGATAATGAAAACGTTCAGTGGCTTTATTTCTCCACAACATAACATAACATGCGGGTACACTGTCCGTTCAAACCAAAACAAAACCTGCTCCACATTGGGAGATCTGACTAACACACCAGGCCTATCTAGCAGGCTGGCTGGCTAGACGATAACCAAACCATAAGTGTACTTTAAGCAGTCAGGAAAACAAATGAACAATCCTTACTTTGGTTGAAGTAGTGACTTTGGTGAATCCCTCTGGCTAACAGCTCACATAGCAGTGTGCTCTGGGCTAAGGCAGGCAGCTACTGCCAGTAACAAGATCCTTTTCTACCTTGCTGGCTATCAGGTGTCAGCTTACCTCCTGATTACCTAGCTTCCTCCTGAGTTAACCTTCTGAGTGCTGGATGAAGCACTCAGACATATGTTTCCCAGGCATAACTGATAGGGGTTGATTTCACCCTGTCACAGGGCCCCTCTCCCCTCTCACCTCCTCCTGCTCTCCTGCTCCAGCACAGACAGTCTCTTCCTGTCACGATCTGCTGCCTGTGGCTTCCAGGGCCCCTCTCCCCCTTTACCAACTCCTGTAGGACACCTATCCCCTCTCACCAACTCATGTAGGCCCCTCTCTCCCCTGACCAACTCCTGTAGTACCCCTATCCCCCCTCACCAACTCCTGTAGGACACCTATCCCCTCTCACCAACTCCTGTAGGGCCCCTCTCCCCCCCTGACCAACTCCTGTAGGACCCCTCTCCCCCCTCACCAACTCCTGTAGGGCCCCTCTCCCCCCTCACCAACTTCTGTAGGACCCATCTCCCCCCTCAACAACTCCTGTAGAGCCCCTCTCCCCCTCACCAACTCCTGTAGGACCCCTCTCCCTCCTTACCAACCCCTGTAGGGCCCCTCTCCCCCTGACCAACTTCTGTAGGACCCCTCTCCCTCCTAACCAACTCTTGTAGGACCCCTCTCCCCCCCCTCACCTCCTCCTGCTCTCCTGCTCCAGCACAGACAGCCTCTTCCTGTTGCGATCCCTGCTGCTTGTGGCTTCCAGGGCCCCTCTCCCCCTTCACCAACTCCTGTAGGGTCCCTTCCTCCACCCTCACCAATTATTGTAGGGCCCCTCTCCCCCCTCACAAACTCCTGTAGGGTCCCTTCCTCCACCCTCACCAATTCTTGCAGGGCCTCTCTCCCCTCACCAACTCCTGTAGGGTACCTTCCTCCCCTCTCACCAACTCTTGTAGGGCTCCTCTCCCCCCTCACCTCCTCCTGCTCCAGCACAGACAGCCTCTTCATGTCGCGATCTGTGCTGCCTGTGACTTCCAGGGCCCCTCTCCCCCTCACCAACTCTTGTAGGGCTCCTTCCTCCCCCCTCACCAACTCTTGTAGAGCCCCTTCCTCCCCCTCACCAACTCTTCTAGGGCCCCTTCCTCACCCCTCACCAACTCTTGTAGGGCCTCTCTCCCCCCTCTCCAACTCTGGTAGGGCCTCTCTCCCCCCTCACCTCCTCCTGCTTTCCTGCTCCAGCACAGACAGCCTCTTCCTGTCGTGATCTCTGCTGCCTGTGGCTTCCAGGGCCCCTATCCCCCCTCACCAACTCCTGTAGGACACCTATCCCCTCTCACCAACATTGTAGAACCCCTCTCCCCCCTGACCAACTCCTGTAGGACCCCTCTCCCCCTCACCAACTCCTGCAGGGCCCCTCTCCCCCCTGACTAACTCATGTAGGAGCCCTCTCCCCCCTCACCAACCCCTGTAGGGACCCTCTTCCCCCTGACTAACTTCAGTAGGACCCCTCTCCCACCTCACCAACTCATGTAGGGCCCCTCTCCCCCCCCCCCCTCACCTCCTCCTGCTCTCCTCCTCCAGCACAGACAGCCTCTTCCTGTTGCGATCTCTGCTGTCTGTGGCTTCCAGGGCACCTCTCCCCCTCACTAACTCCTGTAGGACCCCTCTCCCCCTCACCAACTCCTGTAGGACCCCTCTCCCCCCTCACCAACTCCTGTAGGGCCCCTCTCCCCCCTCACCAACTCCTGTAAGACCCCTATCCCTCCTCACCAACTCTTGTAGGGCCCCTCTCCCCCCTCACCTCCTCCTGCTCTTCTGCTCCAGCACAGACAGCCTTTTCCTGTCGGGATCTCTGCTGCCTGTGGCTTCCAGGGCCCCTCTCCCCCCTCACCAACTCCTGTAGCGTCCCTTCCTCCCCCCTCACCAACTCTTGTAGGGCCTCTGTCCCCACTCACCAACTCCTGTAAGGTCCCTTCCTCCCCTCTCACCAGCTCTTGTAGGGCCTCTCTCCCCCCTCACCAACTCTTGAAGGGGCCCTTCTCCCCCCTCACCTCTCCTGCTCCAGCACAGACATCCCCTTCCTGTGCGATCTCTGCTGCCTGTGGCTTCCACCTCCCACACACTGCTGCCTGAAGCCCGAGTCTCGTGCAGGGCACGTGGTAAGGAGGTGCGCGCTGCTCTCATGGGTCAATGTGCTACAAGCGCGGAGAACGCTTGGTGGGCGGACATCTTTTTTTTAATTAATTTTTTTATTTTTTTATTAAATAACTAGCGCCCGGCCGGGGGCCCCCTGACTCAAAAGGCCCTGGACGCCAGTGCCCTTTGTCCTCCCCTGTTGGCGGCCCTGTAACAAAGCCTAAGCCCTCCCATTCACATATCCCTGAAGAAGTGATGCAAGTCGAGAAATGCGTAGGGTCAAAGGTCACGCTTACATCGTATGCAGAGCAGTAGACACACGCGCAAACGCCTTCGTAAAGTTCTCCTGGAAAGCAAGAGAATCTGCAACCTTCTACCTTCAACTTCAACTACATTGTGACACAGAGCTGGACGGACATCATGAGTGTCCAACATCGCAGTGTTTCCATCTTGCTCGAGGGATCCACCCAGACATCAGTGGTTCCCCTGTCTGCATGCCAGCTGTACCAGCGTACTCTCAGTGTTCATTGTTTCAAATTGACCAACTCTTTGTAAGTAGGATTCCAATTTTGGCTGAAATAATCTACACATCGTTACAGTACTTGTTTTAATATTGATTACTTCTCCTAGGTTTTTTTTTTTTTACATTCCCCTTGCCTCTCAGTTCCATGCTTTTCCACTCCCTCCCTTGTTTTGTGGTATCACCTGCTACCCTTAAATGCACATTGTCATGAAATATCCCACTATGTTTTTTCTTCCATCTTATATTTCGATGACCTGATTGCCATCTTGATTGCCATTTGAAGAGCCATCCCACATCTGCTGATCTCATCAAGACTGCAAAAGAGTCATATGGTTTGATCTTATTCTATTTGCTGGACAGGTCACTTGTTTTCCATTGTTCTTTCATCTGATTCAAGGCTTTTATTTTTTACCCAAAATTCACAAGAACTTAACAGTTCTCAAAAGTAGACCAATAATTTTGGGAACAGACTCTTTGTCATCCAACGTATCGGAGTATATAGATATTTATTTGCAGAATTATGTTGTGAAAATTAAATCATACTTAATACTTAAGAGACACTTTACAAGTATTATCCATACTGAAAAATATAGAGTGGCAGGATAATTACATCTTAGCAACATGCGATGTAAGCTCATTGTATACTTCTATCGATCATCAAAAAGGCTGTGATGCAATTAGAAAGATACAGTACTAGAAGATGGTAATTTAGCTAGGGAACATGCTGTTTTTTATATTAAAACATAATTGTTGTTGGTTCAACAATGTTTTTTATTTACAAAGATGTGCTACTGTCATGGGCACCAGGTTCGAGCCAAGCTAATGTATGCAAATCTTTTTATGGGAATATGTGAGCAGGAAAACATTTGGAACAATAACCCAATCAGTGTGAACATGGTCACATGGCATAGATATATTAATAATGTATTAATTATATATTTTTTATCTTTTATACTGATTGTATATGGGCAAATGATTTCATTTATTGGTCCTCCATGGCCATTACGTTTTGCTTGGACACTACTGTAATTCTTTGCTGGTTCTATGGTGCTGCAATATATCTGTTAACTATAGTAGATACGGGTGGGGAGTACTTCTGCATTTGTGTCTCATTATTGTCAGAGGCAGCCATTCGACGAGCATTGTTTACATACGAAATACATGTAATCTAGGGGTAACCATATATATCCCCTTGCCAAACTGAGTTGCAGCTGCTTGTTGCAGGCATCTGATTGCATCCCTACGTTTAAACCACGCATGAGTTGTTACAAATATATGCTATACACTATACTGCTGAGGCCAGCTTTTTTCTGCCATTTGCCCGCAATTTTTTGGGGCTTTTTTCGACAGCTTCCGATCTTGGCCGCGTGCCAGTTGCATCTTGCGGCCGCGCGCGGCCCGTTTCCCCATTCAGCGCTAATGCGCTGAACAATGGGAAGCGCCTGCGGCGCCAGAAAAAAAAACGGCCGCGTCTGCACGGGGTTTTAAATTACCCGCGGTGCAGGCCGCCTGAGAGTTAGTTTAGCCGCCACTGTACAGTACCATCATTTGTAGGTGTAGAGCAATTGTAATTACTTGCTGAGGATAAGAGTGGCAATACAGCAGCTAAAGATTTAGAGATTCTCTCAGGTGTTTACATTTGGATGCAGCTTTGTTCTGTTTATTGTTATACTGTGGATTATGTACTGTATCAGTACCTATTCTACAAACGTATGTGGTAGTTGGAGAGCGTTTTTACTAGAGACAATTATTAATAGTGTTTCCATCTCTAACTTATCACATAGGGTTTACCTATTGGCTGATATATACAGTACTTACAGCACATTAAGAACAGCCCTGCATACTAGCACAGTATCTCTTGTATCTTGAGCCATCCAATATCTACCACCATTTTTTGGGTAACTGGTGTTCTTAAGATCTTCATTGCTATGCTTGTACATTGCTAATTATAATAAAGTAGACATTATAATCAACTAGAATTGTACATTATACATCAGCATAGTTGGACATTACTTACTACTCACCCATATACAGTACTGTATGTCATTCAGTTCTCTATATATCCATCAACATGCACAATTAATGCTATATATTATAATTGATTGTTTGGATAGAGATGACTGAGTGATTTTGTCTGCATCACCACGACACAGAGGAATTTTTATTTATTTATTATTGTAAATACTTCATTTGTGTATATTATATATTTTGGATGTAATAAAACGTTGTTATTTTTTGGTTTTACTATATTTGCTAGTCCATTTGATCATTTATGATTGGCAATCAGATATTATCTGAAGGGTTATTATTGTACTAAATATCATTACATCATGTATTGAGTGCAATAATTGGGGTACTTTGGATCAACTCTGTACATGTTAGTAATAGTTATATTAAAAAATCAAGCTGTCACAACACTTTGGTTAATAATGTACCATTTGGTCAACTATGCAGAAGTAAGCAAAATTGCACTAAGAATGTAATGTTCCTACAACAATCTGACACATTAAACGAGAGATTCTTAGAAAGTGAATATACAGTAATATGGACATTATAAAAACAGCATTTTAAAAGTTTAACAACTTAAATAGAGAAGATTTATTAATTCAAAACCAAAGAGGAAATACTATCACTACGGATTTTAAAACGGCTTTAATTACATAATATAATAATTATGCAAAATTTATTAAACAGATTATAGAAAAACCATTAGTCAATTTAAAAGGATCCAATCTTAGGTAATTCTCTACCAGAATGCCTGCAAGTTATTTTTAAAAGGGTAAACAACTTAAAAAAATAAACTTGCACTAAGTCCGTTCAAAAACAAAAGAAAAGAAATTACAAATTGGTTGCCAAAGAGACTGAAAGATCTTTTAAATGTTATTCATGCAAAGCTTGCAATTATGGATCAAATGAGAAATTTGATTTTAAATCATCCAGAATTGGAGAAGTTTTTTAAAAATGAACAATTTGCTAACTGTAAAAAAAATAATGTAATCTATATGTTAGAATGATCATGTTGGCTCCAGTATGTTGGACGCACAACTACTGTAGACCAGCGCATGTCCGCATTCTGGAGCACATTGGGAATATAAAGAAACAGTTGTTAACCTACAGTGTCCCAAAACATTTCAATCTAAAACACGGAGGAGATACTTCCTGTTTGAAGTACAGAGTAATAAAATGTGTACAAAAAACCTGGAGAAGTGGGGATATTATAAAGACCCTCTCACAGAGAGAAACATTCTGGGTTTTTAAATTGAAAACCCAACAGATGGGTTAAATGCAGAAATAGACATAGGGTCGTTTTTAGGTCAGATAATATTCTTTTTATCTTTTGAGCATTATCATGTTTTATAATATATGAGTGAAATTAAGTGTTCATAATATTAATACCCATTCTTGTCTTTTTTATATTTCCCATCCATATTTTCCACACATTCGAGCAAACATCTTGTTTTATCAAGTGTTTTATCTAGATTTTAGAATATGCTATGTGTTTTCTGATAGAATGTTATTTTGATGTAATGTTGAATCATTATTTAATGTGCAATATTTTATCATTATGCAGTGTGATTTTTACTAGAATGAACTGCTGCTTATTGTTGTAGAATCATGCCATGTGCAATATTAGTATTGTGTTAACCTCCCATTGTCATATGTTTTGCGGATGTGTTGTAATTCTTTAACATACACTTTGTTTGTCAATAATGTGGTAATTGAATACTAACTTTTATGTAATACATTTAGTCAAAATTGTATGAATTAGCATTTTTATCACTGTGATTTTTAAATTGGTCTTTTTTGTCGTTTTTAACTTTATTTGTACCTGATGTAGCCAGGTTCCCTTACCTGTTTGTTCTCGGGGAGGGGGTGGCTGCAGAGGCACACAGGTGCCGCCAGAGATTTGGACAGACCCGGTGGGCGATCGGGTCGCTGGAGCTCCGTGGCGCACCCGGCAAGTGTGGGCCGCCATCTTGGTTGTCTCGTGCATGCGCAGGAGCAGGCAGTGTGGGGGCCATTAGGAAAGGCTTCACAAGGGATTGTAAGTCCCGGCAGCCTATGGGGCTGCTTATCACAAGGGCAGTGTTAGCCTATAGGTCTCCCAGGATCACGGAAGAGTAAGAAGATACATTTGTGAGATGGTGAAGGGGAACCCAGGCCAGTAATTAAAGGTATTATGCCGGCTTGGTGCCCCTGAGTCATATTGTAAATGTGAAGTGTCAGCTCTGCAGCCCACTGCTGGCTGCAAGCCTGTAAATGCGTTAGAATTGTCTGTGTGTGTCCTGCTAGGAATAAGGGGACCACATGTATTATACTAAGTTACATTGTATGAGTGTGGTCACCGTTATGGATTAGTTCCGAGTACGTTACATTGTATGAGTGCGGTCACACTTATGTATTAGCTCCGAGTTTTGCAACAAGGTTTCACTGCCAAACCGCAAAGCGGAAAAAAGGTTTTAACTCCAGCCACTTTTTCACACAGCACAGAAGCAGAGAGCTAACTTAGGTTAGGAGTAACAAGAAAAGGTGACCTCGTGAGAGGAATCAGTGGAGCACTGCAAGCTGGGTAGGGCGCAGGTAGAATGCAGATAGAAACGGCACACCAAGAATAAAAAATCTAATTTAATAAGTGACTGGAGACATAACAAAAAGGAACAGAGTAGTGCACTCTGACGCGTTCCAGGCCTTGGCCCTTTGTCAAAGAGTAAGGAGTATGCGAGCGCTATGAAATTTGGTGTGAGGGCTGCTGGGGTACAAACAGTAATGCAGTTATGTTTTCCTTATTATTAACTTTAATACAAAGTCATGAATGAAAGTCATGATACCAAGTCTTCCGAAGGGTGGAATCTCGCAGCTTGCTGCCATCCTGGGAACTTGCTTTGTCTGTACGAAAAGATTGCAACAAAGCAAAGTGATGCAATGACGGTTTCAATTGAAATTATCACAGTCAGTTGGAATTTTTAACTAGAGGTTGACAATTGTGTAAAAATGTGGCCAAATTATTATGTTTATATTCAATTCACTGAAATATTTGCATGCACCGACGTTGTTAAAAAATTCGACCAACTGTACAGTATGCAATCCCGCCAGCCACCAACACACAGAGAGACAGAATAGACTTAGTTACAGTCCCAAGTGCTATATTTTTCATCTCAAACACACCTTTAAACATTACTTGGAGAGACACCTACTATAGTCACATTAGATACCTAGGAAAGGTGCTAATAGGATATGATAATGAAGCCCATCTCTTTTTGTAACCCCTATTCAATGATTTCTGATAAATTGGATTCTCCTTTACCAAAATGGATCCCTAGTGATAATGTAATTTCTTTACTAAGTATTATTTTTAAGTACTGTGTAATTTAATAAAATACGCATAAATGATGAAGCTGAAAACGTGCTTGAAACTTGTTTTCCTTTGCTGTGACGCCAAATGCAGCCTGCTTGCTTTTTTGTGAATAATCCTAATTGTGATGTAGCGGAGGTCCCCTACGGTCCCCCCTACCTGCCTCAGGCACAGGGAATGGCTCCGCTGCTCCGCATTCGGGGCCAAGTGGCGACGGCCTTTTTGGTTCCGGCGTGCATGCGCAATGGCGGCCAGAGTGGGGTCCATTTTAAGCATGGAAGAAAACACTGCCAGAGATTACAAGTCCCAGGGGGCTTTGCGGCAAAGTGGCGCGAGCAGCCGTTTTTGAACAGAGAACTGCTCCGCAGAATTCTATAGGTGACAGTTAGTCGTGAGGGAGTTGAAAACGTGGGAGGTGACAGTTTAGTCATCAGGGAGGCAGCAAAGAAGGCAGATGCCTCCAGGGAGCTAGTAAGCCTCTGGACTAGGCCAGAACTTTGCCCCAAGGACCCAGTTAGGCCATGATCACTGTTTGAGCACAGTATTGTAGGGAAGGTCCTATATAGGGACTCATCCTCATTATAGACCCACAACTCGCGTCACCGTGCAGTGGGACGGACGTCCCCACTATGGCCTTCGTACGAGACCGCACGTGACTACCAACTGTAAGGCATGAGGGGAATTTGATGGATGCGGCTCTGCTAAGAGATGATTCCCCTTATTCCCTGTTCGTAGCCAGGAAGGTACACACCTCAGGGAGGGAATGGCTAACTTTACACACTTTGGAGTGGGAATTGTTCTGTGGACATCAGGTTTTCCTGTGCCCAGTGCACCCTCAGTACTTTGGGGGAACCATCATTGTGTGGTGTCTTTATTATTGTTATGACGTGTGTAATTGTATTATTGTGTTATTACCGTGTTAGTAAAGCGTGTTATATATATGTAACCCTTATTCCCCCCCCTATACTCATCTGACATATCTAGGGTGTGTGAGGGCGGATTACATGTACTGGGTGGTGCGTACCTGCGTTGAATAGGAGGGCCTGAGTCTCCCGCGGTGGAGTGGGGGATAACAGGACCTGGCTTCTGGGGTAGTAGCCTCCATGCTTTAAGTGGTGGTGCAGCGCCTCCATCCTCTATACCTTCCCAAGGTATGGGGTAGAGAAGAGTGACCCCTGGTCCCAGGGTGGATGCTCCAGAATCACACAGCAGTCGTTGGTAAAAAGGTAATGTCTCTCTTTATTGGTCCGATCTGCGCCCGGCAGTAGTAGCGACAAGCAGCCACAAGAACAACAGCAATGTCCCCAATTCACACGACCCTCCACTCTGTACAGGCCTTTCCTCCTCTCCTTCCCTCCAAGCGTACACTCCGACAGGATGGACTGGGCTGGAGTCACAATGCCCTGCTGCCCACCTCAGAGGGTATCCTCTGGGTGGGGGATGGATTCTCCCCATCACCCCATCGTCGGGGTGAGGGGCATTGGTCCACCTGAACTCGGCTCGCTCTCCAAATGTCATAGGCCAGAGTTCTCTCTCTTGCTGCTCCCAGGACGGAGCTAAGTATACTCCTCTCACTCCTAGGACAGACTTCAGTATAGACTAGAATAGACTGACTGTCACTTACAGGAATGGGCTGCTAAATAGGCTTAGCCCCAACCCTCATGACGTCAGCAGGACCTCCCCTCTGTCTCACGCCCGCAGCAGAGTCAGGGGCCTGCATCTACCACTCAGGGCAGGGCTTGATGGGGGAAAACCCATGATTACTTCTGGTGCCTGCCTCTAACAGGACTTACCACAGTAGGAGGAAGATATGTATAGCCTGTGCTGTTTACAGGGGGCTACACTCTCCCTCTGGTGGAATCGCAAGCTTACAACGCTTTGGCCAAAGGGTTAAACTAAATGACCCTACTTCAAGAGAATATATAAGTATTTTACTGTGTATTTCTGTCATGTTGGATGTAGCATTGGGCTTCTCTGTCGTCTGTTGTATACATATGCCACGCTCAATAGCACTCCATTTTGACACATATACATATATATATATATATATATATATATATTTTGTGGGGGCTCAGGGGTTCCCAAAAAGAGCTTACTGGGGTTCTGTGTTGTTAACCCATTCTCAGCTGTTCCAGCTGGTGGAAGTTAGTGGCTCCTCCTTCCCAGGTTTTAAGCCCGCCCCTCCCCACTTCCCTAGTTTGCAAGTGCCTCATTCTGCTGGATATAGACCCACTGTGGTCTTTCTCCCTCCTAATAGAGGTAAATGAGAATTTTAATCCTAATAGAGGTATATTAGTATTTTATCTGATAGTGTTAGGACTTGCGAACAGGTGTCTGCCTTGACGTGGCTCGCAAGCTTACAACGCTTTGGCCAAAGGGTTAAACTAAATGACCCTACTTCAAGAGAATATATAAGTATTTTACTGTGTATTTCTGTCATGTTGGATGTAGCATTGGGCTTCTCTGTCGTCTGTTGTATACATATGCCACGCTCAATAGCACTCCATTTTGACACATATACATATATATATATATATTGTGAGGGCTCAGGGGTTCCCAAAAAGAGCTTACTGGGGTTCTGTGTTTTGTTAACCCATTCTCAGCTGTTCCAGCTGGTGGAAGTTAGTGGCTCCTCCTTCCCAGGTTTTAAGCCCGCCCCTCCCCACTTCCCTAGTTTGCAAGTGCCTCATTCTGCTGGATATAGACCCACTGTGGTCTTTCTCCCTCCTAATAGAGGTAAATGAGAATTTTAATCCTAATAGAGGTATATTAGTATTTTATCTGATAGTGTTAGGACTTGCGAACAGGTGTCTGCCTTGACGTGGCTCGCAAGCTTACAACGCTTTGGCCAAAGGGTTAAACTAAATGACCCTACTTCAAGAGAATATATAAGTATTTTACTGTGTATTTCTGTCATGTTGGATGTAGCATTGGGCTTCTCTGTCGTCTGTTGGAATCCAATGGTCCCCACTTGGACCTAGCTCTAGCAGCACCATCCTGCGGTGAACAACCTGGGAAACAGCACATATATGGTAGTTTTAGCATAACATTGGCATATGAGGTAGTTCAAGAAAACAAACACGGTTACTCCCAACGTGGAGAACCCTACTAATAATGTTTTGGATCTGGCTTCCTTACCCTTCTGCCATTGTGATCCGTGATGGTCACAAAGAACGATTGCACCGACCCATGCTCCGGTCGATACATCTCGCTGTGCATGTCCAGATCCTAACCAACTCACTTATTTTGTCGTCGTTATGATATCCTCCCTGACCAAACTTGGTCCGAAGATATTCCTGCATAGCTTCCCTGAGCCAGCTATCCCGATTTTCTTCTATTTCCCTCATAATGGGCTCAGGCACAAAGGGGTACTCGTATCCATGTGACTGCCTATACCTGGCCACTATGGCTCTGTCGGCACGGCTCAATTTAGTGAGCTTGTGGTGACCCGCCCCGCTTGGCAGTACCCAAAACTCTGGCTCTTCCGGAGCAATTTCATCATACAGTATACTGGGGCCTTTGGGTTTAATGAGTTTCTGCTCGATCTCCCGGAATCTATGGTCTATCTCATCCTCCACCTCCTAGGAGTAAAGGCACCTGTCGCCCACCAATGATCTACGATGTTGCTCTTAATGAGCAGGAATCGTGTACGGTCCATCCCTTCATGGTACCCAGTAAACAGGGATGCCCACCATTTGTCACGGTGCTCGTATTCTGTGGACTGACTAGTGTGCTCTACCTCAGATTCTACCTGCGAGGAAACACCGGACGTCCCCGCCTCCGTAGAGTGCGAGCAATCTCTCCTCCCCTTGGCATTGAAGTACCTAGTAGGGTTCATCTTTTGAACCACCTCCGGAACAGGCCCAGCCTCTGCTGGAGTATGTGACCCTCGGGCTCTCCCTCTAGCTGTAAGGGAAAACGGCACAGGGTTAGACACAGGTATCACACGGTCATATGGTATCTCCCCATCCGACCCCTCATCGCTCAACTCCCAGTCCCGCAAGTCCTTGGAGTACTTAGGGTATTTGCTTAGTTTATCCCTGCTAGGTCCCGGTGGCAACACTCATGACGGGGCAGGGGCAGTGGCCGGGGCGATGGAGCTAGTGGCTGGGGCAGGGGCAACGTTCATGTCATTGTCCAGCAAATGGGTAATACCGCGACCAAGGGACGCTTTCTTGGGCACTTTCTCCGCCATGTGTCGCGCCTCTCTCGATGGACCTTGGCTCGTCAGGGTGGCCATTGCAGCGGCCATGGCTACTCTCCGTGAGGAGAACAGCGCTTCCGGGCCTCGTTTTCCGGTGGAACCGGAAATGACATCATCAGCGGTGCCCGTAGAATCTCCGTCCGCTCCGTGGTCACGCACCGGAACTGAGTCGAGGACCGGCATGGGCGTTGGCAGAGCATCCGGTTCACGGATGGACAAGTAGGCCGCAAGCCTCTCCTTCTCATCCTCTTTGGTTGCTGCTTTCGCCTGGTGGGAGTAAGGGGGTGGTGGAGTCTCCTTACCGCTCCGCTGCTTTTTGGTGATCTTGGGATCCTCCGGGGTCATCTCGGTCTCCGTTTCCGCTGCACTGGGAGTCACCATGGCCATGGGACTCTTACAGGCCTCCGGCCGCACCAGCGCTCGCCATCGGAAGGTTTCCGGACTCGTCTGCTCCTTCTTGGTACCGCTGGGGTGTTTCGCCGGTAGGCGCATCGCCACCGATGTTACGCCAACCTCTTCCTCCGAGGATATCAGTATCGGATCCTCCGCTAGGGAATCACCAGGTTCTTCTGCGATACAACCAGTGGGTATAGGTATGAAACAGTCTCGATCCGGTACCTCCACTGCGGTCGCGCTCTTCTCTGTCGACAGCTCGCTCGGTTGTACAGCGGGCTGGGCCTTGGTACCTCCCATTTGGTTACAACGGGGAACCAGGGCAGTCTTGTCTTTATCTTCCGCCACCTCCGCGTTCCCGGAGAGGCACCCCGCGGGGTCTCGATCAAAGGCCATTGCTCGTTCGGCCATAGGTAAAACATGCCACATTGAGGGCATCGTGCCTTGGTGCTTGGTACCGCGCCTGGTATCCCGCAGTGAACGCACAAACACCGAAGGTATTCGTGCTCAGCTACCTCCACTACCAATAAGCCTCCTGGCAGTTGGTAGATTGTAGTGCTCATCTCAGACATAGTTAGCTCAGGGGTTGAACAGTTCAGTGTTTCAGCTCCTTGCTCCTCGAATGCCAGACAGAAGTGAAGATCTTCGCTCTCGCTTTCTGTCCCTCCCTTTGCTGAGGACGCTCCTGATTGGCTCTACTTTTGCCCCCTCCCCCTGGTGGAATCCAGAGGCGGGGCCCTCCTTTTTTCAGTGTGACGCGACTTGGTTTGTTGACCAGTCACAGCACAGGTGGGTGGGCTTTCGGCTTTCGCGCCGCTCAGCTCTTCTTGCAGGGGGATCTGGGTTTGGCGCTAAATCCCTGCACATTTCCCGCCACATTTCTCGTACAGTTCTTTTGCACGATTCACGTGCGCGCTCCAGGATTGGCGGGAAACGCCATTTTAGATCGGCTGCTATCTGCTGGGCCACTGATGGTGCCTTGGTCGCCATTTTGGAGGGTTCTTTTGCGGAGCACATGTAGTGACGGCCGCCATCTTCGATGCGCTCACCACGTGTAATTGTGTACTCTCCTCAGTGTCTAAGGTGTAATTTGCTCCTAGACACGGACACCTTCTACTTCTCTCTGCATGCTTATCCTGGTACCCACTAATATGAGGTGGCGTACCCCAAGCTAGGCAGAACTCCTTCTGTGTGTGTACTGTGCTCGATGTTCATTCCAGCCAGTGCTCTGTGGTGCGTTCTGTGGGTGATAGCTAGCGTACCGGGCATCTCCCTAGGTACGGGCGTCCCTCTATTGGCCACTCATAGTGCGGGCCCTGGGCCATGGTCCCTGGACTAGTTAGCAGGCTGACCCCCCCAGTTGCCTCACACTACCTGCCTCAAGGAACTAGGACAGCGATAGCTATGCACCCCTCTTACGCCACCCGCTTAGGGCGCAAAGGGCGTACTGGCTTTCCATGCTCCCCTGACTACCCCCGGTGTGCAATTGCGCCCTACGTTCCTCAACACTGGACTGGAGAGTGCACATCACTCTTTCTGCTCTGCCTGGCTGTAAGCCTGACCTGTTTATCTCAGCAGCACCTCCAAATGTAACCCTTATTCCCCCCCCCCCCCAGACTCATCTGACATATCTAGGGTGTGTGAGGGCAGATTACATGTACTTGGTGGTGCGTACCTGCGTGGAACAGGAGGGCCTGAGTCTCCCGCGGTGGTGTGGGGGATAACAGGACCTGGCTTCTGGGGTAGTAGCCTCCATGCTTTCAGTGATGGTGCAGCGCCTCCATCCTCTATACCTTCCCAGGGTATGGGGTAGGACCTGTATAGAAGAGGGAACCCTTGTCCCAGGGTGGATGCTCCAGAATCACACAGCAGTCGTTGGTAAAAAGGTAATGTCTCTCTTTATTGGTCCGATCTGCGCCCGGCAGTAGTAGCGACAAGCAGCCACAACAACAACAGCAATGTCCCCAATTCACACGGCCCTCCACTCTGTACAGGTCTTACCTCTTCTCCTTCCCTCCAAGCGTACACTCCGATAGGATGGACTGGGCTGGGGCCTCAATACCCCGCTGCCCACCTCAGAGGGTATCCTCTGGGTGGGGGATGGATTCTCCCCATCACCCCATCAGGGTGAGGGGCATTGGTCCACCTGAACTCGGCTCGCTCTCCAAATGTCATAGGCCAGAGTTCTCTCTCTTGCTGCTCCCAGGACGGAGCTAAGTATACTCCTCTCACTCCTAGGACAGACTTCAGCATAGACTAGAATAGACTGACTGTCACTTACAGGAATGGGCTGCTAAATAGGCTTAGCCCCACTCCTCATGATGTCAGCAGGACCTCCCCTCTGTCTCACGCCCGCAGCAGAGTCAGGGGCCTGCATCTATCACTCAGGGCAGGGCTTGAAGGGGGATAAACCCATGATTACTACTGGTGCCTGCCTCTAACAGGACTTACCACAGTAGGAGGAAGATATGTATAGCCTGTGCTGTTTACAGGGGGCTATATATATATATATATTTGTTGTATTATTATTGTCATATTGTTTCCTATGAGGAGTTAATCCCGCTTACACTGGGATCCTCATAGGTGGAGGCACTGCACTGAAAGAGCTCACCCCAGGCTCCCAGAAGCAGAGGCTTGGGCCTCCTGTGAGCATACAGGTATCCGCAGCATGCATATTCGCCCGTGGTTTCCCATAAGCATAGGGAAAGGGGGTTACAGTAATATTGCCTTTACAATATTCATACACCTGGCATTAAGGTAGAGATGGAAAAAACATGAAAATCGAATACACCTTTACTAGTCAATAGGGTGATTAATGCATGTATAATATGTTCCTTAATGTATACATACAATGCAAATAATCATTCAGAAAAGATTAAAAATGCACTCACGAAGTAGTGACTTGTAACCAAGCTTAACTGAAAGAACAAGTCTACGTAAAATATTCCCAATTAGTGATTTCTGGTGAAGTTTAATGTCTTCATAATGTGCAAAATTCACAAACTCAGGCAAAGGTTTCACCCATTTTTAATTATTTTTCGTAAACAAGGTCCTGCAACTTGCCCATGGTCATGAGAGCTGTAAACAAAACAAAAACCTTCACCACTTTGTCATATATTCACAGCAACAAATGCTGAAGATATTTATTGTACAGTTGTATCATGACTCACTGTCTCTGGAGCCACAGCTGAAGAAAAAAAGAGCCGTGGCCCCTGAAGACAGTGCCTGCCTCAACATGATTGCAGGGAGGGTCCATGCTTCCAGATCAGACCCAGCACAGTAATAATCCTTCAGGGGGGGCAGGGCAGCCATGGTCGCAGTCACACAGCCTGCCTCAGTGCCAGGCACAGTAAGGGCTGCTAGATCTCTACTTCTAATGTGTACAAAGTTCTTGCGTAAAGATAAATTCATTTTGAAAAGTATATTTCAAACTGGCAAGCTCACAAATGCACCTTTATTTTTCAAACCATAACACGGCATGTTCTAAATGTGTCTCCCCTTTCAACCATGATACAGCTGGCATACCACTGCATGGTAGGTGGCTATTAATGCAAAGTCTATTAGTTTTGTTGACCACAAACTTGATGGTTTTTTTTACTGATTTTCAGCCAGGTGATGATGCTACAGTAAATCCAGCAGTGAGTAAGAAAGTCTCTCATTAACATTTTTTAATTAATTGTCATGCTGAAGGTTTGTCAGTTGACATGTTCTTTTCTTTGACACTTGTATTCTATTAATCGAAAGAAAAGTTGTTGGGTTGCATACATCTACATAGATTAACATTTTATTAAATAAGGTACCTAGATTTTCTATTTAGTATGGTGCCAGACCTTATCAAAATCACAGAAGTTTTAACATTTCAAGTCATTAAATATGTCTCTATAGAGTCATTTTTTTTTCAGTGGTGATGCATATGGACACTAATCCGAGGTTAATGTAGATAAAATCTTGATAGATTACTGATCAAACCCAGTGCTGTGTATTGTTAACAACTGTAAAGAAAACATGTTCACTAAGGTGCTGATTCTATATTCAGTTATTATATATTGATCTGCTTTACATGAGAACTGCCTGATTGGCATCTTCAGCTGATATACTGTAGAATAAGCCCCTAAAGTTGGTGCAGTATAACCAGGTGTCCCTACTCCCTCCCGCAGTTCACAAGGGTTGCTAGGGGTTAAACTCTATTGGGGGTGTCCTCAGGCAAGACCTTATAAGGAGGCGGTCACACGAGGAAGGCCTCTTACCTTGTGGTCTTCCAGTAAAGTAGTCCCTTCCTCTACCCTCATTTTTGTTTTCTGTGGCTACTCTTTTTCATTTAATTATCATATATATAAATATATAATAAATGTAAACAAAAAACGGCTGAATTCTAAGTATAAAATACATATTCATGTAATTTTATTTGTGTGCGGAATTTGTCACTGCTTTGAAGAGTTGGTTGCCAGATTGGGGCCCAAATATATTATGAGTTGACTTGTAATGGTTGGCATTTTGTACTGGGGTTTATGCACTTTCAAAGCTATTTGGATTGGGGAGTGTTCTCCATTATCAGTAATACATCTTCTGGCATGGAGTTTTTGTAGCATCTGGGATAATGACCTGTGGCAATGTCATGGGCTTAAGATCACTGTAATGTTGCTGACTGCAGGACAGGATACGGAGCCTCAGGGCAGAGGCATGGAGTAATACACCGACCTTGGCCTGGGATGCAGGGGTATTCAGGTCCAGTTCTGAGGTCGAGGCAGGCGGCAGACAAGGGGTAGTCAGGTGTGATCAATATTTTATTTAATTTTAAGATTGTTCATTCTGTATCTCACATGTCACCTAAAAATAAAATGCTGTTATCTCAAAGACCAATATGGCCTCCATGGTCACCAGGGTCTCATGAAATCAGTCAGTTTACAATTACAACTACAATTATAAATACTCTGAAATTGGCCCTTTTTAGTTGCGAAAAATCTGTGGCATAGTCAGGGATTGCAGATGATTTGCCGTATATGATGTCAATGGACATTGCAATATCATTTAATACCGGAAGATCTTCCGTGGGGCACGAAATGAAGTGGTGCCTTGCCTTGCAAAAAAAGGATGATCTGAGCCAGATCGCAATAAAATATTTATTTGGCTGTCAGCAACATACTAAAATAGAGATGCTGGATTCTCTAACGTGTTTCGCGCAGTCCCTCCATGAAAACTGAGATTAAATAGATTGCTCCAATCAGGTACTCAATTATCTGTGCTTCTCTGAAATGGGTCCCCCATGAAGGGGAAACAACTAGAGGCTGTTGGAGCTCAGGTGGTAGTGCATCCGGTCGGAGTGATAATTAGATCAACATAAACAAATTCAAACATGCATTTTAACTATACTTATATAAAAATTACATGAAATGCACAAACTCTCACAATCATGATGATGGTCACTATGAATGTCATAGCAGCATTAGGACAACAAATGTTTATTTGCCAACAAAACTGCATGACATGAAAAAACTATGCTAATAATAAAAAAATAAGTTTTTATTATATAAAAGAATGTAGTTGAGTAAAAAACTAAAGTTGACAAATGTACCTGGAAATACTTAGATGGATAACATTGTGTTATTATTTTTGTAAATATGGATGGTTCCTTAACTCTTAGTATATTTAAGATACATTTTTAAAGAGATGTTGAAGTTAATTTATATATTTTTATGTTTCAGAAAAACTCTTATCAACAATAGTTCAAATGTTTGGCTTCTTGGTCTAAAAACTAGACGTGTGATACCCTAATAGATAGTATTTGGTATCGTTCCACGTAAAGGAATTAGATACACATTTCTTGAATTCATTATCGATTTGGTTCATATTTGACCCATATAATATTCTGTCTGTATATAATAACCAAATACAAACATTTTCAAATACTGTAAGAGAGTGAATAATGGATGTCTGAAATGAAAGAAACCAAAATTAACTCAGTATGATTAATGTTGCAAATAGAATTATAAAGAAAATATTTTTAATATATTTAAATCTTTGGATTACAAAAAATGTTTTTAATTCCCAATCGATATTTAATACAGTGGGTATTAAAGTTGACAGATTGAAGACCCAGAACATCTCCCTCTGGTTAAGCATGCTCTGACGATCTTCTTTTTTGACTGGCAAAGATCAATCCCAGTAATGGTGAATGTATTAATATTGCTTTGAGGACATTCAGAAAATATTTGGTCTTCCTTCTTTATGGACCTTAATTGCTCCATTATCCGTATTTTCAATGGTCTAATAGTCCGTCCGACATAATTTTTACTGCATCCCCATCTTAGAATATAGATCACAAAGTGTGTATTACATGTGATAAATGAATTGATCTTATATCTGTTTTTGGTCACTGTTGATGTTATATATTTTTTTTATAGGTTTAGCATAGATACAAATGCTACAGTGACCACATTTCTGAAAACCTAAAGGTGGTAAAAAAAAACTTTGGTTTCTGAAATTTCTGATCTATACAGACTAGGAGATACATGTGTTGAAAGGGTTCTATCTCTCTTAAAAACAAATCTGGACTTTTTTGAGACTATAGGAGTGAGATCCTTGTCTAGTGTCAACACATCCCAGTGTTTGTTGACTATAGATATAATATCCTTGGCATGCCTACTATATTGAGTGAAAAATGCTAGTGGCACCTAAACATCACTAACTTTTTTATTGGGATTGCCTTTGAAAAGATTTGATCTCTTGGTAAAAAAAAAAGCAGTGTCAAACACACTTTGAATGTCAATCTTCCTATAGCCTCTTTGAAGGAATCTATTAGCCAGTGTGATGGTAGATGGTAACCAGACTGTTTTGGTTACCCCTTATCCGTGTATAAAGGTCAAAGAGAGTTAGCCCAGTAACATTGTACTATTCCAATGTATTGTATGTATTAAAAAAAAATTGTGTTTTCCCTTTCCGGGCATGCAATCAAGCAGGGATTGCTAGGGTATGAGTTTCAAGCTGGGTTTTGCAGAGGAACCGTTGACAGACTATGGCTAGGAGGTTGGGATCCAGAGTTGTCAGTTCCCACATAAATGTACCCGGGAATCATGCCTGATTCTCGGATACTGTCTATCCGCCAGTTCTCTGGATTGTTCAATAAACAGTTCCATATTAGAACACAATCTCCTTAGCTCCAGGAGAACTACTGTATATTGGTGCAGTGGAATGGGGTCTGCCATCCTCACACGTGTGGGGCTACATACATCCCCTGTGCAGTTACTCTCCAGAGCATAATGTGACTGTTCATTATTCTCATGAATATATCTACGTGTCTGGATCTACCAGATCTTGCCTCTTATATATATGATTAAAATCTATTGTCAATAGATTGTTTTCTCTGAGCACTGATTTAGGAACGGCTGTTCCTTTCCTGAATATTATTTAATATGCTGATTTTCAAAGTTATCTAAAATCACTAGATTTGCTTGCTAACCTCTCTAGAATTCATTTAATGTTCAGACTAAAAAAGGGCACACTTAGCATGTTTCATTTGCGGCTTGGAAAAACATTTCACGAGGAATCAAATTTGGGGAAAAACCTAAAAAATGTTTAATGCATTTTCAACAGTTTTGCACATCTCTAACCGTGTTCCCCAAATCTGGGACCTGGGAGCACTTGCTTTCTGGTTTGTCCTGAATCACAGGTAGTAACTACATTGTCCGTTTAAAGTGGTCGCATCTAGTGGCAGAGAGGCAGAGAGGCAGAGAGGCAGAGAGGCAGAGAGGCAGAGAGGCAGAGAGGCAGAGAGGCAGAGAGGCAGAGAGGCAGAGAGGCAGAGAGGCAGAGAGGCAGAGAGGCAGAGAGGCAGAGAGGCAGAGAGGCAGAGATCAAAGACAAGTGCCAGCAAGGCATATCCATGAGTGAAAAGTATGACAATCTTTACATTCAGTACCCTTTGAGCAGCATTGACTTCAACTAAGAATTTCCTGTAACTGCTGGTCAGTCTCTCACATCGGTTTTGGGGAATTTTGGCCCACTCCTCCTTACAGAACTGTTTCAAGTCAGTGATATTTGAGGGCTGTCATGCATTCACAGCTCACTTCAGTTCCTGCCACAACATTTCGATGAGATTTAGGTCCGGATTTTGACTAGGCCATTCTAAAATGTAATGGAAAAATAAGTGTATGAGTGCTCTAGCAACAAGATCAAAAATAAAAATTAATTGTATCCAGAGATATCCAGTGTGGGCTTGTTGAATACTGTAGTAAATATATACTGTTTAGTCTGCAGGGAGAAAGGGAAACAGCAACAAGGTGTAGTAGAGGCAATGCTACAGCCTCCACATACAGAACATGACACTGAGGTAACAGAGAGGCTGTGTCTGTGTAGTTTAAAGTTCTCTGTTCAAGAAAATTTGGTCGTGGTGGCAAAGATAGCCAATGTCTATGACGAGGTTCTGGGAAGACTTACTTTGAAGACATCAATGGCTACAAAAAATCCCCACTAAAGGCACATTGCAGATGCTGTCAACAGCGCTGGCATTTCCCCCAGAAAAGCCAGCACTGCAAAAAAAAGATATTTATAAAGGTTAAAATGAAAATATCTAAAAAAATAAAAATAAAAACCCAAAGCACTGAAGAGGGACAGCTGGAGGTCCTACCATTATTCTCTTCTACACCCAATATTAAGAGGCCAGGGAGATCGTTCCAAACCAACAAGTGTTTCTGGTGCAGATTGAAATGTGCAATACAGAGTGCTAATACCCCCAGTGATTAACCAAACAATGATACCACACAGTACTGCTCTCCCGTAGTCCAAAGAATCTTCTGGTGTAGGGACTCCTTCCAGACCTCATATGCAGAAGGAAACACAGATGCAAAGACAAACACTTTACTTGAATCACATACAACACAGAGGGGGGAGGGAAACACGCACACTTTCCCCGCTGGTTAAAAGCATGAAGTGACTCTGGGCGCACTTCAACCTCTCTCCCAGGTCAGCTGCTTGGCTTCTGCACGCTCTACCCGGTTCATGGCTCTCACTCGCGTCCAGGGGCTCCTCTGTCAGCCTCACGCATCACAGCTGCCTCAGCTAATAGGGTTCCTCTCTGGATCTTCAGAGTTGGTACGGTGGCCTCAGACGCACAAAAAGCCCAATATGTTTCGTCCTACGACTTCTTCTGGGGTCATGCTTACTTATGTTTACATCCTGTCTTTATGCTAAACATAATTACATAGAAAACCGACACAGCTGTTCTCCTGCAGCCCTAGCCCAGAGGTCTCCAAAATCAGTCCTCAAAAGACACCAACAGGCCAGGATTTATGGATATCCCTGCTTTAGCACAGGTTGCTCAATGAGTGGCTCAGTCTTTAATTGAGCCATTGATTGAGCCACCTGTGCTGAAGCAGGGATATCCTGAAAAGCTGGCCTCTTGGTGGCTCTTGAGGACTGAGTTTGGAGACCCCTGCCCTAGCCCAATGCTAATCTTCCTCCGGCTACTAATCAGCTTTAGACAAGGCTGTATACTGATTAGCTGACACAAACACAGCTTGCAAAATGTCAATGTTATACAATGATTCTATATATCATTTAAAAGTTATACATTGACTTAAAAAAACACACATTAAAGAAAGTGAAAATAAAAATAAAAATCCATAATCTTTATTTAAACCTATAATATAATTAAAACTAATAGATCTACAAAACATACAGAACACCTACAAGCTCATATTGAACCCCCAAAATACCCACAACGTATACAAAAGCATATAAGTTTCACAGAGGAGTGCTACTGAGCATGGCAATATAAATATTTAAAACCAGAGACATAACATAAAACACAGACAAAGCTCAGTGCACATCCAGAAAAACTTTTATACGGTACAGTGCCTAAATACACATGTATACTGCACCGACACACTTTATTCGAGCAAATACCCAGTCGAGGGGCTAGTATATCAAGGTATAGAGAAAGTTGAGGTGCATTGGAGAGGTGGAGACCAGCTTAATAAATTAGCTCAACGTGAGACCTTTTGGATATACAGACTCCAGACCCTGGCACCCAAGGGCCTCAACATTGACATAGACCTAGGGGCATTTTATTGACTTTTATTGACTTCATTGATTATAAAGTGGTTATAGAAATCCTACATGTCACATTTTAGACTTACAGCAGATAGGTCCGAACCCCGACTCTAGTCCAGTTGCATCCAACCCCCCCCTTCCCTTTCCCTTCCTCCCATCCCCCTCCCCCCACCCCTCCCCATTCCCCCCCCCCCTCTTTTCGGAATATAGATTTCAGATGAGTTTTGAACCCCATATCCTATTATGGGGCACTAATTATGTTTTTGATTCATATTGCAGATCTGGCTAAACTAACAAACTATCACAGGCTATTGACTTATTTCACATGTTCCTAGAACCATTTTTATAATATATATGAGGCATTTTTTATATATATATGTATATACACAATTATGCAGGACGTACATTTGGACTTGGATTTTTAAACGTTTACTTTTTACTTTTTAACTTTTTTATAATAGTAAACAAATTACTTTTTTACACTTTTGGATTACACCACTTCTCTATTCCTGAAAGAATAATGATGTATGTTATGCGTTTGAAAAATGTTCAAAATGTCAATGTACTGTAAAAATGAAGGCAGGCAATTAGAGATCACTTGTCTCTAATGAGAGGGCTGCTTAGAAGCATGCTAAATACAATGCTTATTTGACACAAGAACTGAACTAATGAAAGTTCCAATTGGGGCCAATCAATCCACCACACATAATGCTCATTTATGTAATAAAGCCCAGCTGTTTTAGATCGAGGGGGGCGTAGTAGTTAGGATGTCCACAACACATAAAAGTGGAGCGGTGCATCATACCCTTCCTAACTACGGAGCCTGAGGAAGCCCATAGGGCGAAACGCGTTGCTCAAAATCCCCCCACTATTTTGATACTTTGCGGCCACCGTCGGGAGCAGGAACAAGGAAGTACAGAGCTCCATCCGGACGCGGAGCGAGCGGCTGTAGCACCACGAGACTGCTGAACATCCCACAGACGGGCCTCCCACCCCTTCCCCTACCGCAGCTCACGAGTTGAGCAAGCGGAGGGTTTGTTATATACCCCTGTTTTTATCTATTTAATTGTTTAACACTTCAATAAAGATTCTGCCCAGTATCCTTGGACTTATATCTTCATTTACCCACCTGGGAGCTAGGAATCCAGAACAGGAGCGGTTAGAAATTCTTCAATACAGGACACCAGGACCAATCCAAGATACCTTTCCAAGTGTGCACTCACACTTGGCCGTGTGAGTAACAATACATTATATTTATTATCATTATAATCAATCACTTGCTATTTGGAACAGTGAGACCAATCCAGGGAGCCAAAAGATACTCTAGCCCTTGAGTACACCCACACATGTCCGTGTGAGTGTTTGATTATATACCGTCTACCTCATAGATCACCCCCAACCTAGATTGTCCCCTTTTGCTTGTCATCCCATTGTCGCTGAACCTGTGTTCTTTAATTCTTTAATTCCGAGGGTAACAACCAACACCAGAAACAGAAGAACCAGCCCGGACGAGAGGGGGTGTACTCCAGAACAAAACAGGCGAATCCACACCAACGAAGAAGGAAAAGCACAGACGAGATCCTTAAAGAAAAGAATATAGGACGTAAAGATACCTTGATGCACACGCATTTGCACAAGGCCGTGTGAGTGTTTGAGATTATTTATAGATTCACACTGAGTTCAGACTACTATTCCACCTGTGCTTCCCCATCCCCCCTTTTTCTGTCTCCTCTATCTTGAAGGATCCTGGGTAGATCCTCCTTTGGGGTTTGAGTCGCAGGAGGAACAGCAACAGAGGGACACTTTGCCCACTCTCAAGGTGGATAGTATACCCCATTCCAACTCCAATTTTAGTTCCAGGTAGCGCCCGGGTTTCCCTGCTCTTTACCCAGTATGTACCTGGCAGATACCTGGAATGCGCCGCTCCTCACCTCTGACAAGCCCCGTTGTGTTTGCCTTCCCAGCCTGGGTTCATGCCTGGCTGACGGGCGGCTGATCTGTTAAATGATAATGATTAGGATTTAATAGGCTGCAATGCTTCGCGTGTCTACCAGATGGCATAAATTCATGAATTGTAATGCAGTATATATATATATATATATATATACTGTGCAGTATTGCAGCCAGCGGGAATAAAATGCTTCAATCCCTGCTTGGAAAATACCTCAATGCACTCGGGCAGAAAACAGTCACAAACCTCAATATACCCGGGTGTACCCGAATTCATGGGACTAGCCGAGCTCGAATAAAGTGTGTCGCCAGTGTAAATAACAAATAAATAAAATGGTCTTTTAGTTTAACACTTTGGCCAAATTGTTGTAAGCCCTTGAGCCAACTGCACGGCAGACCACATTTCAAGGGTCCCTAACACTAATATAGATTCTTAATAACTTGTGCATTGCCAGGAAGAAGGATTTATAGTAAATCTGTCAATATTAGTTGCAAAAGTTCTAAGTCTGATTGAAGCTTTTATTAACCTGTACATCACCAGGAAAAGCACTCTGTAATAGATTTGTCACAATCACACTGTAAGCAGGCAAGTTCCCCTGAGAGTGGGAGATGCCATGGAGTGAGCTTTTAACCATTTAAATGTGGGAGTGAGATTCAATTAGGTAGGAGGTTGCCACCCTCCAATCAGCTAAGACTAGCTGAACAAGAATTATAAAACATACAGAACACCTACAAGCTCATATTGAACCCCCAAAATACCCACAACATATATATAAGCATATTGTTTCAAAGTTTTTGGGGGTTCAATATGAGCTTGTACAGTAGGTGTTCTGTATGTTTTATAACTATATACTGTATATACACACATACACACACACACATATATATATGTGTATATATATATATATATATATATATATATATATATATATAAATATATAGAGAGAGAGAGAGAGAGAGAGAGAGAGAGAGAGAGAGAGACAGAGAGAGAGAGAGAGAGAGAGAGAGAGAGAGAGAGAGATTAACAAAACAAGAAAAAGCAGCGCCTAAAATAGGTATTAATAGTGATGAAATGAATATATGTGATATTAATATCAAAATGACGTGATAAATGTGTTGGTGCCTGTGCATAAAACAAATGAAATATTGAATTGATTAAATGGATAAATAACTTAAAATTCACACAATACAATAATATGCAAAAAGAAAATAAAGTGAAAACCAGTCCTTTGAAAATAGTTCATCAATGAAATTGGTGACGTGGGTAAAAGGGGTCTCCGGCTGCTCTCAAAAGGATGAACCACATCCTATGGAATCTGTAGAAAAGAGAGAGGAGAGAGCGCACACCCCATAGTATAAAACTGTATATTTAATGATGGGAAGGGGGAGGGGGGGGGGAAATACACTCACAAGGGTAAAAGTGTTAAAAGCATGTCGTGATAATATCACCACCATCCAATATCTGTGCTTCGCTCAAACGTCCGTCTGTCTCTAGATGATAGAGGATCCGTGACCATCAGGATGTTCAGGGCGTGAGAGAAGTATCACCGGAATCGTGCTGGAATCCTCAGAGAATCTCCTTGCTGGATGGCCTCTGTGATGTTGGACGCACGAACCGGCCTGTTCATGCGCACACGTGATGACGTAATGTCTGTACGTTTTACGTGATGACGCTCCCTGACGCGTTTCGTCACACTCGGGCGACTTTCTCAAAGGGTAATGGAGAGGGGCTGGACGCATGTATATATATATACACTAATGGTAACGTAGCAACCCCTTAAAACAGCTGAATGGAAAATTACATTAAAGGAAGCTGAATCAACTGCTAAATACCACACTAATGACTATAGACATGGAGGTAAAAGGAAAAGCGGACCAAACCATACATCCTAGGAAGGCTCGTATACAAAAATGCCATGAGGAGGAGATTAACATATACTAATGAAAACGAAAAGGGAATGATGCAAATGAATAAATAACAGTATCGACTCTCTGATAGAATTTTCAGTATAGGTATTGTACAGTCCAGCAGCAATATCATTTATTTTAGTTATGACAGAGAGACACTCACACACGTTCTAATTATATTTTTAATTACAGTGTTATTTATTCATTTGCATCATTCCCTTTTCGTTTTCATTAGTATATGTTAATCTCCTCCTCATGGCATTTTTGTATACGAGCCTTCCTAGGATGTATGGTTTGGTCCGCTTTTTTTATACATGCGTCCAGCCCCTCTCCATTACGCTTTGAGAAAGTCGCCCGAGTGTGACGAAATGCGTCAGAGAGCGTCATCACGTAAAATGTACGGACATTACGTCATCACGTGTGCGCATGAACAGGCCAGTTCATGCATCCAACATCACAGAGGCCATCCAGCAAGGAGATTCTCTGAGGAATCCAGCACGATTCCGGTGATACTTCTCTCACGCCCTGAACATCCTGATGATCACGGATCCTCTATCATCTAGAGACAGACGGACGTTTGAGCGAAGCACATATACCGGATGGTGGTGATATTATCACGACATGCTTTTAACACTTTTACCCTTGTGAGTCTATTTTTCCCCCCCGTCCCCATCATTAAATATACAGTTTTATACTATGGGGCGTGCGCTCTCTCCTCTCTCTTTTATATATATATATATATATATATATATATATATATATATATATACACATGATGAACCAATATACAAATAAATGTAGAAGGGTTATCAAAAACATGCTCTACTACAAATACCACTTCTCCATACAGACACAGTACAATAAAATCATATTTCCTAAAAAAATCCAATCTCATCTTCCAATCAAAAGCCTCAAATGCCAATTAAAACATTGCATTTACATTGTATACATGATGCATACAATCTATGCACCATGTACACTCTGCCAATGAATGTTAACAATAACATATTATATTGCCATGCTCAGTAGCACTCCTCTGTGAAACTTATATGCTTATATATATGTTGTGGGTATTTTGGGGGTTCAATATGAGCTTGCAGGTGTTCTGTATGTTTTATAATTCTTGTACAGCTAGTCTTAGCTGATTGGAGGGTGGCAATCTCCTACCTAATTGAAGCTCACTCCCTCCCACATTTAAATGGTTAAAAGCTCACTCCATGGCATCTCCCACTCTCAGGGGAACTTGCCTGCTTACAGTGTGATTGTGACAAATCTATTACAGAGTGCTTTTCCTGGTGATGTACAGGTTAATAAAAGCTTCAATCAGACTTAGAACTTTTGCAACTAATATTGACAGATTTACTATAAATCATTCTTCCTGGCAATGCACAGGTTATTAAGAATCTATATTAGTGTTAGGGAAAACACCCTTGAAATGTGGTCTGCCGTGCAGTTGGCTCAAGGGCTTACAACAATTTGGCCAAAGTGTTAAACTAAAAGACCATTTTATTTATATGTTATTTATACATGTATATTTAGGCACTGTACCATATATAAGTTTTTCTGGATGTGCACTGAGCTTTGTCTGTTTTTTATGTTATGTCTCTGGTTTTAAACTAATAGATCTATACAGTGAACTGACACCCTATCTACAGGTTAAAAAGTTTGAAACCTGCTGAGACAGTAAAAAGGTATAAAAAGGGAAAGACATATTACATACAATACAGAATACAACAACAATAATTCTATCTTGATGGTTCAATGAATAAAGGAATATTCTTGAAAATGGCTATATAAATTCTTTAAATAGAGATACTTAGAAATTAGTTAAAGATTAAAAATGTATGTGCACATACATACAATAGTATATACAAAACCTATACCAATCACTGTATAGATATATTAGTTTTAATTATATTATAGGTTTAAATAAAGATTATGGATTTTTTTTTTTTTAAATAAGGATTTTAATCAGTTAGTGTTTAGGATCTGTGATATTATGGTCATGCCTTGAAAGTGGCTCGCAGGCTTATACTCTTTTCCCAAAGAGTTAACTATACAGTGGCGGCCGTCTTTAGCCTCTTGCGGCCGTTTCAGCGCAACTCTGAAAAACGCGGGCAGATGCAGTATTTGATGCGGCATGTTCCGGTAATTAAAGCCGCGACCGCGTGCATTGTATTAGCGCTGTCTCGACATGAATGCGGCATGAACGCGGTGAAGTGCGTGGCATTCGAAAAAAATACCCAAACAAAATCGGAGATGTTGGAGAATAAAAGGGGCCGTGACAATATGACCCTTTTTTTCAAGAGATATATAGGTATTTCACTGTGTATTTTTGTTACATTGGATGTTGCTCTGGACTTCTTTGTTGCTTGTTTTATACAATTAGACACGCCCATTGGCACTCCTTTTAACACTTATATACATATATATATATAGAATCCAATGCACAGCCGGCACACCATATGCAAGTAAATAAGTTTTGGTGCTTATCCCATAAAGCAATAACAGACCATACGATACCGGTTGCAACACGACATCAAGGGACAGCACGCAGGTAAGTAAATCAAAAATGTTCTATATTTGATAGAAGACACAAAAACCGACGTTTCGGTCCCCCTATATATATACAGTGGTTGACAAATCACCAAAAAATCTACTCGACACACAAAAAAAATCTACTCGCCACCTAGTACCAAACGTGTGCTGCTTGGGCCAATATTTACTCGCCCGGGGGTTAAATCCACTCGCCCGGGGCGAGCAAATGTATAGGTTTGTCGAACACTGTATATATACAAATATATATATATATATATATATATATATATATATATAACACACAAAGAAGAACTAAGACAATCCCCTAAATAGCACTCTAAAATATACCACAAGAATATTAATGTAAAACTGTAGTGAAAAGAACTGGATGCTCCTCAAGTGCAGAAAATTAAAAATATTTTATTATTAGAACAGCAATGAGTACTACCTTAAAAACATAAACACACAAATGGCAGCTCCAAAAAGATAACAAACATTGACTCACTGAAAAATATATATTAAATGCTAACTGATAATCTAATAACTAGGATGTGTCCAAATAATAAAGGTATTACACAAAAACTAAGCTACTAGATACACAGAAAAAACCCTTAAAGTAAAAGACTCTTGCTAGCTAAAGATCACTACATCTAGATGCACAGGGAAAAATATAACATTTAATAAACCTAAACACATGCAATGGTGTCTAGGAAAAAAATTAATAAAACTTATACCAAGGGAAAAGCACAGGGGAGAAAAAAGATGTTAGCAAGACTCAAACCCTGGCCAGCAATAGCAAAAACATGAAAAATAAATACACAGCATGGATATATAGAGTCTCTGGGATCCAGGCACAGAGGCAGACAAAATGCAGTTGTCTAGGAAAAAATAAAGATATTGTTTGCCAAAGCGCATTGAATTGATACAACACAGGTGTGCATGAATGCCACGAGGAACCCTAACTCCCAATACTGGAGAGAAAGATACTCGGCTGTCTTGTCGTGACAAGGGAGGTCGGTTGCTGGTAGCAGGCATTCCAATGCCTGCTGGTTTAAAAGATCAAATGTCCACAGAGATCACAGCATGCAGTGAGAGTCATGTCAGAAGAAAATTAATGGGGAGCTGCCAGAAGGAAACCACTCTACGCGTTTCGCCCGTGGGTGGGCTTCATCCCGGAGTGATACAGAAAGGTGAAGGTCAGCTATTCTTTAAAGAGTTTCCCTTAATTTACTGCACTGCCCGCCGAACCTCTCAGCCAGTCACGATCACGTTGCTCAGTGAGTGACGTCACTCGCACCGGTGCCTGCGATGAGATGATTACTGCTAAGACATCAGAGGCAGGGAATCCCAGCTGGTGTAGTTACTCTGGGTTCCCACACAAGTGCGCATGTGCTGAGATGTCAGCTTCTTGTTGTTATTGCCATGGGTGACGTCATCTGGGCCATGATATGCTTAAAGAGGCAGCGTACCAAATCTGGCAGTCTATGTATAGGGGGGCAGCAGAGAAGGGACACAGATGTTAAACATAGAAATACAAGAGATATATAAAGATTACTACACATTAGATATCAAATGAGAGCAGACAGAAAAAAACTGCACTAGATGTTAGGTGAGCAAATATTAAATAATAATCATAAGATTAAAAAGATAAATAGTAAAACAGACTATAGGGACCCTAAGGTACAGAAATGGACAGTAGAGAAAATAAAATAATGCAAAACTTTACAAATTAAGGACATAAGAAATTATTAGTCACTAGTAATCGACATGACATCTTATATAACCATGCAAGAAATATGTATAAAGGTGGGGGCAATGAAAAATTATTATTATAAAAACATTGCAAAGCCAAGGGAATCATTCATTCCCTTGGGTTGCATAGTGTTTAGGAGGACAATCCAACGGCATTCCTTTTTAAGAAGGGCTTTCTCCAGATCGCCACCTCTGATACCCAGTGATACTTTGTCAAAAGCAAATGCCGAAATACACGAACTGTCTGAGGCATGGCAATTTAAAAAGTGTCTTGCCACTGAGGTGATCTTTTTAAAATTATCCAAATCCCGCTGAGCTGATCTGATGTTTCTAGAGTGCTCTAAGATCCTGAACCGAAGTTCGCGGGTGGTCATTCCTATGTATTTAAATTTGCAAGGGCATGTTAGACAGTAGACAACCCCTTTGGATTTACAGTTGAGGGTATATCCAATGTCATAGGTTTTAGTTTGATCACTGTTAAGAAATTTATCTGTGGGTAGCATGAATTTGCATGCTGAACAATTGTTACACTTGGAGAAGAATTTAGTTCTTACTGAGAGAAATGACTTACTAGTATGGGGAACATAGTGACTATGTACAAGACGGTCTCTTAGGTTGGGTGACCGTCTACTCGTTAGATTCACTCTATCACCCAATAAATCTTTTAATTCCCCATCTGTACATAGAATCGGCCAGTGCTTCTGAAGAACAGATCTCAGGTCACCCCATCTATCGTTATAGGTACCGATGAAGCGTGTTTTAGTGTCATAAATTTTTTTTGCGGTTGTAATAGTGTTACACGATTTTTTGTCACAGTGTTTTTATACCCCTGGTCAATACACCTCTTGCTATATCCTCTAGATGCAAATCTATTGCGCATCTCGACTACCCTAGTCTCAAAGCATTCCTCAGTAGAGCAGTTACGCTTTAACCTCAAGAATTCACTACGAGGAATGCCTTGAATCTGATGATGCTGATGGAAACTTGAGGCGTGGAGAATCGAGTTTGTTGAGGTGGACTTCCTGAATATGTCTGTCCCCACATTGCCACCATTATCAATAGAAATCTTGAGATCCAAGAAGTCAATTGATGTGGCACTGGATTTATACGTGAGTCGAATATTGAGCTTGTTGAGGTTGAGCACATCGACGAAACTCATAAGCTCAGCGGCAGTATATATATATATATATACACATATATATACACACACATATATATATATATATATATATACACACATATATATGCACACATATATATATACACAATATATACATATATATATATATATATATATATAGTGCAGAATAAATGAGTTATTCAGTATTAGGTGATATCACCTAATACTGAAGAACTCATTTATTCTGCACTATCGCAACTGGACTAACACGGCTATTATCTTCTTTCTATATTTATATATATATATATATATATATATTGTGACAGAAACCAGGGGATGGTAATAAATTCCATATATAGGGCTCCCAGGATACTGAACAGCTTCTAACCTGTTTAGGCTGGAAGTGCAGCCTCAGAATGCATGCACTCCATCCCACAGTTTGGCAAGTGCTGGAACTGAGGGGTGAGGGATCCAGACCAGAATTTGTCTGCTGCCTGATTTCTGTCACCTGTCCTGCTAGGTGGAAATCAGGTATGTAAGTCTGATTTCCTGGTTCCTCTCCCCTCTCCCCAATAGACTGGAGGCAGGAAGGCTGCTGGAAGCAGAGAGGGGAAAAGCCTCTCCCCAAACAGGTTAAATCATTCTGTTCCTTTATCAAATTGCAAAGTTCCTTATTTTTGTTTGTTGGAAGCGGATAAGCCGCCCCAATCCCAGTCAGGGTGAACCTCAGTTAAGTTATTGCCCAGGTGAGTAGGGTTTTGTTTTGCTTATGTTTTCTTTTGTATGCAGTGTGGCAGTCTCAGTGTTTGGGACTGAATAAACCAGGCAGTAGCCTGTTTAAAGGAACAGCACGTTACGCCTCGTCATTTAACCTACCCTAAAAGACTGTGTTCTAACAGTCCCGGACAGACGGCGGAGACCGGAGCAAGTCGTTGTCACATATGGTGGAGAATGCGGGCAGAACACTAAAAGGTCTGCGGGTAAAAGAACTTTAAAGAAGAAAAAAAAAAGTTTTTTTTTCCCAAACAAGATGGAAGACGTCGTGAGTGCGTTGGTACACAATGTCGCTGCCCAGAAAGATACGAATGCAGCCCTGCAAGAGGCGAATGAAACCCAGCAACAGACGAATTCAGCCCTGCAAAAAGCGAAAGCAACCCAGCAACAGTTGCTACAGTAATAGCCCAGCAAGAGATTAATGCAAACCAGCAACAGACGAATGCAGCCCTGCAAAACGCGAATGCAACCCAGCAAGAGACAAACCGCTTGCTGAGAGAGGAGCAACAATGGTTCGCTCAGGGCTTACAGCAGGAACTAGAGGTCCTGAGAGAGACTTTCATTAAGACTCCACTGGCAGGGGCAGCCCCAGTCCCGAAAATTACCAGGGCAGGCCACTACCCTCAGAAGATGGGTCCCTGGGAGGATGTTGAAACCTATCTTCTCCCTTTTGAATGCACGGCACAGAGAGAGGGATGGCCAGAAGCTGAGTGGGCCAGTCTAATCGCACCCTTCTTAAGCGGTGAACCCCAGAAGGCTTACTTTGATCTAGAGCCAGCCGAAGCTAACGTCTATGCAAAATTGAAGTTCGAGATCCTCGCCCGCCTCGGCATAACCACGGCTGTTCGCGCCCAAAGGTTCCACGCATGGTCCTTCACGTTGGAAAAAGCCACCCGAAGCCAGATGTATGACCTCATCCACCTCGCTCGGAAGTGGCTACAACCCGAGATCAACTCAGCAAGCCACGTCGTGGAACGGTTGGTCATGGACCAGTTCTTGAGGAAACTTCCCTCTGCCCTACGCCGTTGGGTCAGTCAGAGTGACCCCCACAATGCAGATGAGCTGGTGGCCCTCGTAGAAAGGTACAATGCAGCAGAAGAGCACCCGCAACCCATAGTCATGGAGCATCTCCACTACCCAAGGTTCCAGGACTCTTTCAGAAACAGTAAAAGGGTACCAGGGTTAAGGGGGGCTGAAGAGCGATGACTGCCTTCACACAGCACCAGCACAGTGGCTCGCATACTAAGGGCAACAGCCAACATGGGAGCCGAAAAAGGGCTCTAAGTGGGACACAGACTATGTACCTAAATGTGTAAATTGATATGAGAGGGGCCACACCGCGAAAGTCTGCCCACTAAATGCTGAACCAATGCAATGCCACAGCGTTGAACCTTATTCGTTGTGGTCCCAATGTATGGGCCCTAGCCCAGAGGACCCCTTGAATAACCATCTCTGGGCATTTGTAAAGGTAAATGGTAAGAGGGTTCGGGCACTTCTTGACTCTGGGAGTATGGTTACACTACTGTCCGAATACCTGTTGCCCATTGGGAAAAAACAGGTAAACAGTTCACAAAGAGTGGCAATTTGTTGTATACATGGGGACAATCACGAATATTCCACTGTTGATGTTCTTATTGAAACATAGTTTGGTTCTTTAGATTTCAAAGTGGGTATAGTACCCAAACTGGCACATGATGTGTTAATAGGGACCGACTTTCCCCATTTTCTAAAAATGTGGTCCTCCTCTCAGAATAGCGCCCAGAGTTCAATAGCGGACCATAAAGAAGTGACAGAAGAAACAAATCCTTTCCCTTTTTCAGAAATAGAGGTTGACAAGGGCCCAAATAAAAAGGGGAAAGAGGAAGAATGCTGTAAAATTCCCTTTCCCATGGCTACCTTGGTAAGGAATACCCCAAATCAAGATGTTGAACATGTGCTTACCACCCCAGAACAGAGTAAGACCTTCGCTGACCTAGAGGTCAGTCCTGGGAGTTTTAAGAAGGCCCAGTGGGAAGACCCCACATTAGCCGAAGCAATGGGGATTATACGGGACCAGAATAGTACCCCATGCCAACCAGATAGGTCACTTGCCTACCCCTACTTCGAGGTAGAAAATAACCTAGTATATCGGGTTGATAGGAGGAAATCCATTATAACTAAACAATTGTTGGTACCACGGACATTCCGTAATGTAGTATTAAACCTCGCACATAGTCACCCATTGCGGGACACCTAGGGGTGGAAAAGACAAAAGAAAAGATTCTCTGAAGCTTCTATTGGCCTGGGGTTCTGGCAGAAATGACAAATTATTCCTCCTCATACCCAGAATGTCAGATCACCGCCCCGTTCAAAGCGTATCGTAGCCCATTGGTACCCTTTCCCATAATAGATGTACCATTTGGCCGGATTGCTATGGATCTTCTAGGACCCCTAATAATGTCTGCTAGGGGACATCAGCATATATTGGTAATATTAGATGATGCCACCTGATATCCGGAGGCAGTTCCCCTACGTAGCACCTCTGCTAAAAACATAGCAAAAGAGTTAATAGTTCTGTTTACCCAAGTCGGAATTCCTAAAGAGATCTTAACTGACCAGGGAACACCATTTATGTCCCAAGTAACAAAAGAGTTATGTAAACTCCTAAAAATAAAGCATCTCAGAACCTCAGTCTATCATCCACAAACAGATGGTTTAGTGGAACGGTTCAATAAAACCTTAAAGAGAATGTTACGCCGGGCAGTCGATAAGGATGGGAAAAACTGGGATTGTTTGTTACCATACCTGTTATTTGCCATTAGGGAGGTCCCCCAATCATCCACAGGCTTCACCCCTTTTGAACTATTGTATGGCCGACAACAAGGGGCTTACTAGATATAGCCAAGGAGACTTGGGAACACGAGGTTACCCCATAAAGAAGTGTAATAAAACATGTTGTCCAGATGCAGGACCGCATAGCTGCAGTCCTACCTATAGTGAGGGAACAAATGGAAAAAGCTCAAGAGGCACAGAGGAATACATATAATAAGGGTGCTAGTGTCAGAATTTTTTATCCAGGCGACAGGGTGCTAGTTCTGGTTCCCACCGTAGAGAGTAAATTCCTTGCTAAGTGACATGGGCCATATGAGGTCTTAGAAAGAGTGGGAGAAGTAAATTACAAGGTGAGACAGCCAGGTAGGAGGAAACCTGAGCAAATCTACCATGTAAACCTACTTAAGCCCTGGAAAGATAGAGAGGTCTTGTTAACCCTAGTACCCCAGGTCCGTCAGAGAATCGAGAAACTGACCCAGAGGTTAGAATAGCTGAAACCCTGTCCGTTCATCAGAAACGAGAGGTCCAGAACCTAGAGAGAAGAAACAAAGAAGTCTTCTGTACAAAGCCAGGTAGAACTAGGGTAATTGAACATCACCTAGTCTCTGAACCGGGGGTCCGAGTTAACCTTAAACCGTACCGAATCCCAGAGGCCAAAAGGGAGGCTATAAGTTTAGAGGTTAAAAAAATGCTAAAACTAGGTTTAATTGAAGAATACCAAAGTGGGTGGAAAAGCCCTATAGTTTCAGTCCCAAAACCAGATGGTACAACAAGGTTTTGCAATGACTACCGTAAACTAAACGGTGTGTCAAAATTTGATACTTATCCTATGCCCAGGGTTGATGAACTGGTAGAGAGACTGGGCAAAGCCCGATATCTCACGACCCTAGACCTAACAAAAGGGTACTGCCAGGTTCCCCTCACAGAAAAGGCAAAAGAAAAGACAGCCTTCTCAACCCCAGATGGCATCTTTCAGTATAGGGTGCTGCCTTTTGGCTTACATGGAGCTCCCACCACATTCCAAAGAATGATGGATAAAATTTTAAAGCCACATGCTCGGTATGCTGCCGCCTACCTGGATGATGTGGTAATCCATAGTGAAGATTGGCAATCCCACCTTCCAAAGGTCCAAGCTGTGCTTGACGCAGTTCAGTCTGATGGACTAACTGCTAACCCCGCTAAATGCACTATTGGTCTGGAGGAGGCCAAGTATCTGGGGTATTCTATTGGCAGAGGTTTACTCAAACCCCAAACACTCAAAGTAGAGGTGATACAAAATTGGCCAAGGCCAGTTACAAAAAAACAAGTAAGGACCTTTTTGGGATTAATTGGCTACTATAGAAGGTTTATTCCCAATTTTGCAACTAAGGCAACCCCACTAACCGACCTCACAAAAGCAAGAGGGCCGCTAATGGTAAAGTGGTCCCCCGAAACCAAACAGGCCTTTAGAAGCTTGAAAGAAGCTCTCTGTGCCCAACCAGTGTTGGTCACACCTGTCTTCTCTAAAGAGATTTTAGTCCAAACCGACGCATCTGAGGTAGGGCTGGGCGCTGTATTCTCCCAGGAGTCTCAAGTTGAGGAGCACCCCATCCTTTATTTAAGTAGGAAACTAAATCCCCAGGAGAAAAATTACTCCATAGTCGAGAAAGAGTGTCTCGCCATAAAGTGGGCTGTAGAGATGCTCAAATACTATCTGTTGGGGAGAAAATTCCGGTTGGTCACAGATCATGCACCCCTCACCTGGATGTGTCAAAACAGAGAGAAGAATGCTAGAGTGACCAGGTGGTTCCTAAGCCTACAACCCTTTACATTTTCTGTGGAGCACAGGTCAGGGCACAAACATGACAATGCTGATGGGTTGTCAAGGATGCACTCCCTAATATCCATGGTCGCTCATCCCTCGAGGTCTGAGCTGGGGGGGAGGATATGTGACAGAAACCAGGAGATCGTAATAAATTCCATATATAGGGCTCCCAGGATACTGAACAGCTTCTAACCTGTTTAGGCTGGAAGTGCAGCTTCAGAATGCATGCACTCCATCCCACAGTTTGGCAAGTGCTGGAACTGAGGGGTGAGGGATCCAGACCAGAATTTGTCTGCTGCCTGATTTCTGTCACCTGTCCTGCTAGGTGGAAATCAGGTATGTAAGTCTGATTTCCTGGTTCCTCTCCCCTCTCACCAATAGACTGGAGGCAGGAAGGCTGCTGGAAGCAGAGAGGGGAAAAGCCTCTCCCCAAACAGGTTAAATCATTCTGTTCCTTTATCAAATTGCAAATTTCCTTATTTTTGTTTGTTGGAAGCGGATAAGCCGCCCCAATCCCAGTCAGGGTGAACCTCAGTTAAGTTATTGCTCAGGTGAGTAGGGTTTTGTTTTGCTTATGTTTTCTTTTGTATGCAGTGTGGCAGTCTCAGTGTTTGGGACTGAATAAACCAGGCAGAAGCCTGTTTAAAGGAACAGCACGTTACGCCTCGTCATTTAACCTACCCTAAAAGACTGTGTTCTAACAGTCCCGGACAGACGGCGGAGACCGGAGCAAGTCGTTTGTCACATATGGTGGAGAATGCGGGCAGAACACTAAAAGGTCTGCGGGTAAAAGAACTTTAAAGAAGAAAAAAAAAGTTTTTTTTTCCCAAACAAGATGGAAGACGTCGAGAGTGCGTTGGTACACAATGTCGCTGCCCAGAAAGATACGAATGCAGCCCTGCAAGAGGCGAATGAAACCCAGCAACAGACGAATTCAGCCCTGCAAAAAGCGAATGCAACCCAGCAACAGCTGCTAATAGCCCAGCAAGAGATTAATGCAAACCAGCAACAGATGAATGCAGCCCTGCGAAACGCGAATGCAACCCAGCAAGAGACAAACCGCTTGCTGAGAGAGGAGCAACAACGGTTCGCTCAGGGCTTACAGCAGGAACTAGAGGTCCTGAGAGAGACTTTCATTAAGACTCCACTGGCAGGGGCAGCCCCAGTCCCGAAAATTACCAGGGCAGGCCACTACCCTCAGAAGATGGGTCCCTGGGAGGATGTTGAAACCTATCTTCTCACTTTTGAATGCACGGCACAGAGAGAGGGATGGCCAGAAGCTGAGTGGGCCAGTCTAATCGCACCCTTCTTAAGCGGTGAACCCCAGAAGGCTTACTTTGATCTAGAGCCAGCCGAAGCTAACGTCTATGCAAAATTGAAGTTCGAGATCCTCGCCCGCCTCGGCATAACCACGGCTGTTCGCGCCCAAAGGTTCCACGCATGGTCCTTCACGTTGGAAAAAGCCACCCGAAGCCAGATGTATGACCTCATCCACCTCGCTCGGAAGTGGCTACAACCCGAGATCAACTCAGCAAGCCACGTCGTGGAATGGTTGGTCATGGACCAGTTCTTGAGGAAACTTCCCTCTGCCCTACGCCGTTGGGTCAATCAGAGTGACCCCCACAATGCAGATGAGCTGGTGGCCCTCGTAGAAAGGTACAATGCAGCAGAAGAGCACCCGCAACCCATAGTCATGGAGCATCTCCACTACCCAAGGTTCCAGGACTCTTTCAGAGACGGTAAAAGGGTACCAGGGTTAAGGGGGGCTGAAGAGCGACGACTGCCTTCACACAGAACCAGCAACAGTGGCTCGCATACTAAGGGCAACAGCCAACATGGGAGCCGAAAAAGGGCTCTAAGTGGGACACAGACTATGTACCTAAATGTGTAAATTGATATGAGAGGGGCCACACCGCGAAAGTCTGCCCACTAAATGCTGAACCAATGCAATGCCACAGCGTTGAACCTTATTCGTTGTGGTCCTAATGTATGGGCCCTAGCCCAGAGGACCCCTTGAATAACCATCTCTGGGCATTTGTAAAGTTAAATGGTAAGAGGGTTCGGGCACTTCTTGACTCTGGGAGTATGGTTACACTACTGTCCGAATACCTGTTGCCCATTGGGAAAAAACAGGTAAACAGTTCACAAAGAGTGGCAATTTGTTGTATACATGGGGACAATCACGAATATTCCACTTTGATGTTCTTATTGAAACATAGTTTGGTTCTTTAGATTTCAAAGTGGGTATAGTACCCAAACTGGCACATGATGTGTTAATAGGGACCGACTTTCCCCATTTTCTAAAAATGTGGTCCTCCTCTCAGAATAGCGCCCAGAGTTCAATAGCGGACCATAAAGAAGTAACAGAAGAAACAAATCCTTTCCCTTTTTCAGAAATAGAGGTTGACAAGGGCCCAAATAAAAAGGGGAAAGAGGAAGAGTGCTGTAAAATTCCCTTACCCATGGCTACCTTGGTAGGGAATACCCCAAATCAAGATGTTGAACATGTGCTTACCACCCCAGAACAGAGTAAGACCTTCGCTGACCTAGAGGTCAGTCCTGGGAGTTTTAAGAAGGCCCAGTGGGATGACCCCACATTAGCCGAAGCAATGGGGATTATACGGGACCAGAATAGTACCCCATGCCAACCAGATAGGTCACTTGCCTACCCCTACTTCGAGGTAGAAAATAACCTAGTATATCGGGTTGATAGGAGGAAATCCATTATAACTAAACAATTGTTGGTACCACGGACATTCCGTAATGTAGTATTAAACCTCGCACATAGTCACCCATTGCGGGACACCTAGGGGTGGAAAAGACAAAAGAAAAGATTCTCTGAAGCTTCTATTGGCCTGGGGTTCTGGCAGAAATGACAAATTATTCCTCCTCATGCCAAGAATGTCAGATCACCGCCCCGTTCAAAGCATATCGTAGCCCATTGGTACCCTTTCCCATAATAGATGTACCATTTGGCCGGATTGCTATGGATCTTCTAGGACCCCTAATAATGTCTGCTAGGGGACATCAGCATATATTGGTAATATTAGATGATGCCACCTGATATCCGGAGGCAGTTCCCCTACGTAGCACCTCTGCTAAAAACATAGCAAAAGAGTTAATAGTTCTGTTTACCCAAGTCAGAATTCCTAAAGAGATCTTAACTGACCAGGGAACACCATTTATGTCCCAAGTAACAAAAGAGTTATGTAAACTCCTAAAAATAAAGCATCTCAGAACCTCAGTCTATCATCCACAAACAGATGGTTTAGTGGAACGGTTCAATAAAACCTTAAAGAGAATGTTACGCCGGGCAGTCGATAAGGATGGGAAAAACTGGGATTGTTTGTTACCATACCTGTTATTTGCCATTAGGGAGGTCCCCCAATCATCCACAGGCTTCACCCCTTTTGAACTATTGTATGGCCGACAACAAGGGGCTTACTAGATATAGCCAAGGAGACTTGGGAACACGAGGTTACCCCATACAGAAGTGTAATAGAACATGTTGTCCAGATGCAGGACCGCATAGCTGCAGTACTACCTATAGTGAGGGAACACATGGAAAAAGCTCAAGAGGCACAGAGGAAAACGTATAATAAGGGTGCAAGGTCAGAATTTTTTATCCAGGCGACAGGGTGCTAGTTCTGGTTCCATGTTCAAGTGACATGGGCCATATGAGGTCTTAGAAAGAGTGGGAGAAGTAAATTACAAGGTGAGACAGCCAGGTAGGAGGAAACCTGAGCAAATCTACCATGTAAACCTACTTAAGCCCTGGAAAGATAGAGAGGTCTTGTTAACCCTAGTACCCCAGGTCCGTCAGAGAATCGAGAAACTGACCCAGAGGTTAGAATAGCTGAAACCCTGTCCGTTCATCAGAAACGAGAGGTCCAGAACCTAGTGAGAAGAAACAAAGAAGTCTTCTGTACAAAGCCAGGTAGAACTAGGGTAATTGAACATCACCTAGTCTCTGAACCGGGGGTCCGAGTTAACCTTAAACCGTACCGAATCCCAGAGGCCAAAAGGGAGGCTATAAGTTTAGAGGTTAAAAAAATGCTAAAACTAGGTTTAATTGAAGAATCCCAAAGTGGGTGGAAAAGCCCTATAGTTTCAGTCCCAAAACCAGATGGTACAACAAGGTTTTGCAATGACTACCGTAAACTAAACGCTGTGTCAAAATTTGATACTTATCCTATGCCCAGGGTTGATGAACTGGTAGAGAGACTGGGCAAAGCCCGATATCTCACGACCCTAGACCTAACAAAAGGGTACTGGAAGGTTCCCCTCACAGAAAAGGCAAAAGAAAAGACAGCCTTCTCAACCCCAGACGGCCTCTTTCAGTATAGGGTGCTGCCTTTTGGCTTACATGGAGCTCCCACCACATTCCAAAGAATGATGGATAAAATTTTAAAGCCACATGCTCGGTATGCTGCCGCCTACCTGGATGATGTTTTTTTTTCATTTGTGTTTTAAGTAACAACTTAATGTGTGGAACCCTACAGCCTTTTCTCACTCCCTTCCTTTATTCTGCAGAAGTAAAATGGGACCAAGGGAAGGGCAGGACGTATACAGTATATAAATGGAGGGGTACTGTAAATGATGCAACAATAGGAACGATTTAAGAGAAAACATTAAATTACATTCTGTTTTGGGTTCACTTCGAATCAACTAAGTAGTTAGAGTCACGTGGTCCAGGATAGCCTGGGAAGCCCATTCTCCCAGTTTTCAGGAGTAGGGATGTGCAAATTATTCCCCAACATTCAACTTCAGGCTGAATTGAATGTGCAAATGGAAGTCACCAAAGCATGGCATACATTCACTCAAATTGTTTTACAATACCTCCGCTAATTCATTTTTGTCTGAATTTCTGTAAATAATTCACTGATCTATTTTTGACACATTTGCCCATCTCTATCGATGAGTATGGTCATTTCCCTTAACATGTTGAATGTCAACAATATATGCTCACCTCAATAACATGACCGGGTCTGTTTATCAAAATCTCCTGGCTGCAAAGCTGGCGAAATTATTGCAGATACTGCACTGGAATATATTCCATTTGCTTTCAGTAGGTATCCTTTTGTTTGTTTTTTAAATATTGTAGTTTTTGTTATTTTTTTTTAATAAGCATGATAAAATCAAAACAAATGCTCCATTTGATATTTCATGAATCTGTCCTTGATATTACATTAAAGTAAACAAACAACACACAGAACCCCAGCAAACTCATTTTGGGAACCCCTGAGCCCCCACAAAATATATATGTATATACTGTAAGTGACAAAAAAAGGAGAGCTATTGAGTGTGGCATATGTATACAGCAAGCAACAGAGAAGCCCAATGCTACATCCAATATGACAAAAATACACAGTAAAATACTTATATATTCTCTAGAAAAAGGGTCATTTAGTTTAACCCTTTGGCCAAAGCATTGTAAGCTTGTGAGCCACAAAGATACTTTTCTGTATCTTAAACCTTTAGGGGTTTATATTTACTAAACTCTTGTGGCTGCAAAACTGGGCAAAGTCTGTCTTAATGAATTGCACCAAATTGATCAAAGTAAACATTTCAATTGGATTATTTTTCACTTTCTTTGATTAATGTGGCACTATTTTTTGTTCTGTTTTACCCTACTTTTGCTGCAGGGAGACTTTAGAAAATAGACCCCTACTGTAATTGTTGAAAAAGGAACGTGTACTGTATTTGTATATAATGTATTTGCATATATTAGGTTGGTTTAATTCATTCCAACAAAGAAAATCCCTTTGAAACCTAAAAGAGGGTTGCTGGCTTTGCAACAGATACAGTATACAGTTTGAAAGCGTTTCATGTTTCATTTCATTAGTATCTTTAATAAATATTGCAGAAAAATATGTATTTTGTTCTGTTATGAAAATAATTCTTCTACAGTACAGTATATTTATTTATGTCTGTTTTCCGTATTTTGAAATGAAATGATAATAATTATAACAGAGTACATTTTTATAAAGTGCTTGGTTTGCTGTAATCACGGTGTCAATACAACCTTTCAGCGCAGTTTTATCCATTCAGTTCATGACAATCATCGGGCATAGCTGATTAGATCATGCTCATTTGTATTCTTGCCTTTTAAGGTCAAATTGATTTTTATTCAAATGCAAATGCATACATCTTACACAATAAAAATCAATGAACTTGCTTTGTTGCTTTTTCGAGAAAAAGCTCAAGGCTATTAATCAGCACATTACATAAAGTAAATATTGTTGTTATTCTTTAATACTGTAGATATATGCACATACATTACTACTTAGTAAAAAGCAATACAAACTATAGAAGTAAAAATGTAAATGTGTCTTCACATGCCCACAATGTGTCTTTTGAGGTAACACCACTCAGTAAATATACCCTTCAATGGTCCATTCCCTAGAATGGGTATAAAGTGGCAACGTCAGTTACAGTAAATTATTTGATTGATTTTTTTTGGGGGGGGGGGCACAAAATTGGGACTGCTCCTAAAGTTTGCCCATGGCAGTTTATACCTTACTGCCCTTTGGTTTGGTCCACTTACTGTATTTCCCATCTCACTTGTGGAACTCAGGTCTTTTCCCCTAAATTTATAAAAACATGTTCAGTGTTCTCCCCTCTTTCACCACATTTCAAAATGTTTGCTTCGGTTCCTAGTTAAACTCTTCAAATCTCAGTATTCCCAATTTTGAGATCAGTAGTTAGATGTGATTTAGTCAGATCATTTTTATCTCTGCCTAATGTTTCCTCTTTTGTAACCAATGCAATGTTCCTTTTCAAAACTATTTATTTACCTTCATTAACAATTTACTTTTTATGGCAGGGATGAAAAAGCCTAGTTTGATTTTGCTAATCAATTATAAAAAAAAATTAATTAATTTTTTTACAAAAGTGAAAAATCACTAGTAACAGTTACTATAATGAGCTGATTGTGTTTATGTTAGTCATATTCTGTCTTATATAGCACTATAGTGTATGTAGAGCTGTACACTGTAAAATGTTTCATGAATTCGTTTCTGCCACGTAGAGTTTACAATTTAATTTTGATCCTTGTTGACATACTGAAGGGAGAAAAAATGACCAGGCAAGGGTCATACTTAACCACTTATAAGGCACTAACATTTACCACTTAGCAATTCTTCTTTCTACTTCTCAAGGCCCCCACCGGTGCACCAATAGTGGGAAGAGGCACAGGGTACCCCTTGGCTGGGTGAGACGGTAACAGGAACGGCAGGGCTTGAGACAGTGGGTTCACATTGCTATGTGCATGAGCAAATGTAATGTTCATGTATTTAATGTTATTGTGTGTATGTTATGCTTTAATGTTACTTATTGTTGGTACAGATATCAGACAGATCATCTATCTATATAGCTATACAGTATACATATATATATGTAGCCCCTGTAAGTAAGAGCGGGCTACTTATCCTTCTCCTACTGGAGTAAGCCCTGGTAAGGGCAGGCGCCAGTAGTAACCATGGGTTTTCCCCCTTCAAGCCCTGCCTGGAGTGATAGAGAAGGGGCCCCCTGGCTCTGTGCAGGCCTAGACAGAGGGGAGGTCCTGCTGAAATCATGAGGGACAGGGCTAAACTCTATTTAGTGGGCTGTTCTGTGTGTGTGGGAGTTCAGTTCTGAAAGCTGCCTGGTTGAAGTGGAGTGTCTGGCTGGAGAGTCAGAGTCTGAAGAGCAGTGTGTCTGGTCTATGCAGTGAAAGAACCGGCAGCCTGAGAGTGCTGAGAGAGAGAGATGACCCTGTGAAGGCTGAGCGTTCAGCCTGTCAGTCTGTGGAGTTATGTCCTGCGAGCTGAGGAGTGACATGCTGGTCTGAAGTGGAGTAGGACCCAGCAGAGCTAATGAATGAACTGAGAGACCACGTGTAGAGTGAGAACGGTGCTTGGAGGAGATACTCAGAGCCCCTCTGAGTAGAGCGGACCGAACTATAGAGGTGGACCAATGCCCCTCACCCTGTTCAGAGGGTGAGGGGAAGTCATCTAGCCTCACCCAGAGGGCCTACCCTGGGGGGGCGTGGAGGCAGGGGTATTGAGGCCCCATCCAGACCATCCTGCAGGGATACAGTCTGGAGGAGAAGGAGAGGAGAGAAGGAGGGATTACATTTGGGAACACTGCTTTATTGGAACTGCGGAAGTGCATGAACTGCTGTGTACTACCTCAAAGTGTTACAAGACAATAAAGACATTGCTGCTGTTTTACATAAGACTGTGTGTGAGTTCTGGAGCATTCACCCTGGGACCAGGGTTCTTTCTCTGTAAGGGTCCTACCCCATATCCCTGGGGCTTATAGAGAATGGAGGCGCTGCACCACTAAAGACTGAAGGCCATTACCCCAGAAGCCTGTCCTGTTGTCCCCAATACCAACGCGGGAGACTCAGGCCCTCCTGTTCCAAGCAGGTACGCACCACCCAAGTACATGTAGCCAGCCCTCACTACACCCTAGATATGCTATCTGTGTCTGGGGGGGGGGGGGGGGAAATGGGTTATATATATATATATATATATATATATATATATATTTATATATATATACAGTATATATTCTTTGCTCCATCACCATGTGTGTTTATTGTTTAGTTGTGTAGGATTACCCCTGTTCTTAGGCAGGGCCCCTGTCAGGTTGAGGCACCGCCAAACTCGTTGCCCCAATATCTCATTCAGTGGAGGCTCAGGATCCGTCCTTATTACCAGCAAGTGAGAATCAGGTACAACTTTTCCCGCCGCCATGAGAATACCATGGAAAAGGGTGCTACATGTATTTAATAATATATTCTTTTATGACACCATTTATACTGGGATATATTTTCTGTAGAACATATTTATCAGTTGAATTGGGCAAATGTGGTAAAAGAAAAACATTAATTGTGAGTGTGCAAATATTATTATTATTATTATTATTATTATTATTATTATTATCATTATCATTATTATTAATAATAATACAGTGCATGTAAAACACATTACCTTACTGGGAATTTTAAGTATTGTATATTCCCAGTCCATTAAAGTATACAGATAAAACAATTCTGTGAAAATGAATGCCCCTATCTGACCATTTGCTACAAATAGTATTTATAATGAATAACACAGCATATTGAAAACTCATTAGGATTTACCTACTTCATGTTGGTGAGTAATGTAAGAAATAATTCATCTCCCACTGAGAATAAAAATACTACCACTACAGGTGTCCTCGACAAATTGCAAGTGTTGCCAGATCCTTTAGTCAAACAAAACAATGATCAAACACAGATACACACCTGCTGGCATAAAAGAAAAATGTTCCAAACACCCATTATAAACAAAAAACTGGATTTTGTTTTAGCAAAGAGTCAATTCTAGTTCAATTGGAAATAGTTCGCTGTGTTACTACTTGTGTCCTCGTGTGACATTAGCAAATATATGATGCTAAAGTATGTTTTTCAGCTGTTTGAAAATAAAAAAAGAACTGAGATGGCTTTTTTGTTGTGCCTCGTTTCAATTGGGATGTTAGAGATATGGCTACTGTTGGTAATCATAACAGATGTGGACACATTTAACTCACTCATATCAGATTACCACAACTGTGATCTATTTCTTTTAGCAGTTGTGTAACTTTTTACATCATAATTATTTGTGAATAGCACTAGAAAAACATTTACTGGGTGCTTTTCCCTAGACTTGTGCAAAAATGTAGCACAATTATGTTAACACCTGGAAAATATTCAATATTTTCCTCTCAAAATGTAGCAATATTACCCTAGATTGGCATTAGCAACTAAAATGTGGAAAAAATAATGAATGTGTGCAAATACCTGTGACATTGTGAGATGTACTGAAATAATATTGTTATTAAGATGAAATAGTAAATGCAATGAATCATCTACAAAACAACAAAATAAATCCACTAATTGCTCAATAGATCACATCTCGATAAGATCCAAGGAATCTATACAAGACAATTTAGGTACAAGATCAGGGCATTTTCATCCTACTCCAATGTATTTTCATTAATCTTCTTCAGCTTGCAACATGGGGAGTGTCAGTAAGAAGAGTTAGGGAGGAGCTATATGGTGCACATATTATAATTAGATGTACAGTACATATGTATCTTCCCCCCTCACCTCCAAGAAAAATTGTTTCTCCAACCTTGTAATCTAGCATACGTCCTGCTGTTGTAGATGTAAGAAACTGTCCTTACAAACAGTATAATACAAATCTGTGTCAAAACACCCTTTTTTTTACATTAATGCATAGATGCCCTGGTTTTAGGCAATTAACTAATATAATAGAATTAATGAAAAGGGTGCATTACTTTAACATTACACCCATTCTCACGTTAAAATAAAATAAAAAGCACACTATATGTAAATAGGGAATCTTGCAAGCCATTTAAGCCTGACTACCACAATAGATGCCAAAGTTGCTGCTGATGTTGCAGCAGGAGGAATCAGGAATGTAAAGTTTACTAATAAGGAGTTAGAGATCCTCATGGTGCGGTGAATAAAAACTCCAAGCTGTAAGAGGAGCTGTGCTCCAGAACAAGCAAAGTGGAAGAGCACAGAATGAGCGGCAATATCCTAGCCAAGATGAACGCCCTGGGTAATACTATTAGAACAGTGGACATGCTCAAGAAGTGCTGGGCAGATAGTAATCACAAAATCAATAAAAAACTGGTTGACACGGCAGAGAAGAGTAAGCACCCCTCCCCTGCCTCCCCCCGTCCCCCCCAGCGAACTATTTTCAGCTATGGAGGGAACTTGATTGATCTCTCCTTCACTGGTACTAGGCCTCCCATCAACGGTGGTAACTTCAGAGCTTGAAAAGGAGCATTTTGGTAAGTAAGAACAGTCATCTTACAATATATATCAATTTAGTATATACATGTGAAATTCTACACTACCTAATCTATCACACATTTTTCCCACCAAAGTCAGAAGACCTGTATTAACCATTTCTCCCATTTGAAAATGTATGTAGCAAGGTCAGACAATTCATCACAAATAATGTCTTTAGGCCAATCAAAGACTTGTTCAGCTCTCTTTTTGTGTTACAGTATTTGCAAACCACATGGCTAAACAAGTATTTGTGAAAAATTAACAAATATGAAATCATGATCCAAGAACAATCTGGCCCTTTATTTGAAAAGACTTTCAAATTTAAATATCCACAGTTGTTCTCGAGCAACAAAAAAGCAATATTCAGGGCTGCAGAGGAGATGTCAATATTGGAGAACTGCATTAATAATCCAAAGGCATGAAGTATGGACAGGGTTCCTTTCTCTGTAGCTATGTGTGCCATTAATGATACAGTTTTTACTCTTCATATTTGATTAATTCCAGCATCCATAGTGAAATAAAAGCAAGCGTTGCATTTTAGGCGGCCACAAATATCTCTAATCCAACCCCCAGAGGATCAGCGTTTGGAACATACATGCAGTACTTGATAAGTCTTCATAGTTAATGCATCCAATGATTTAGTAATGGCAGTACCCGCATGGGCTTGATACCAGTCTGTATCTAGACCATAGAACTCTCTCAGCATGCATACCACAGGTCATAGTAAAATAGTAATAAAAAGAATTTAAAATAGCAGAGCACTGCTAATAAACATTTTTGGGTAGTGCAAAATTCATAAAAATATATTTATGTAATTAATAGCCATACAGTATCACAGAAGGAGGCAAAAAAAAACCTCCAATGCCTTTTGCGCCCACACTATCTATTAGCTTTCTATTATATTAGCGTATACGCCCAGGTATAAACAAAGCTTGTATAGTACAGTACACTGGCGACACACTTTATTCGAGCTCGGCTAGTCCCACGAATTCGGGTATACCCGGGTGTATTGAGGTTTGTGACTGTTTTCTGCCCGAGTGCATTGAGGTATTTTCCAGGCAGGGATTGAAGCATTTTATTCCCGCTGGCTGCAATACTGCACAGTATATATATATATACTGCATTACAATTCATGAATTTATGCCATCTGGTAGACACGCGAAGCATTGCAGCCTATTAAATCCTAATCATTATCATTTAACAGATCAGCCGCCCGTCAGCCAGGCATGAACCCAGGCTGGGAAGGCAAACGCAACGGGGCTTGTCAGAGGTGAGGAGCGGCGCATTCCAGGTATCTGCCAGGTACATACTGGGTATTTGCTCGAATAAAGTGTGTCGGTGCAGTATATTTAAATTTGCAGAACAAAAGACTCCTGATTTAGAGCTTGTTTGATAATGCAGATAGGAAATTCAAAATTAATTAAACCACAGGTTGGCTTCTTCAGTGGTGCAATCACCCTGAAAGAGACCCTATCTGCATAAATAGATAGATACATAGAAGGGATTGTATGCCCCCTGTACAATCTATTTAAACGAGATTGCACAAATCTGGTCTAATAAGATGAAAATATATAACACCCAGATAGTACCAACAATATTCATCTACAATGATAATGGTGCTTGCTTGTCAAACTGCAGTTATACAGTAATTGAGTAATCCCGAGAGCAGCAGAGGTTCCACATATTTTCTTTTAAACCAGTAGAGCGAGGTAGCCCATGTTCTGTTCATCTTTTATTTCATCTCAGTAACTCATATATCCCTTAGTACATATTATTACTTTGTGCTTAAAGTACTGTAGCGGTCATGTAAAATGCCTACAGTCATCTCTCCTGCTGGCAGCAAGGCCTGGTAAGTGTGGGCATGCCAGCAGTAATCATGGAGGTTTTCCCTCACGCCCTGGTGGGGTGCCCTGTGTATGGATGGGACTGGTCACATGCTCTGACTCCATGGTTAGTGATGTCAGAGGTGTGTCAGCCTCAGAAGTTACATAAGGCACAGCACTGTGACTAACAGTTAGTTGAGGAAGGAGTTCAAGTTCTTGCAAGGTGTTTGCAGAGTTCAGAGACTAGTGGACAATTATGTTATAGTAGCTGATATAGGAGTCTGTGTCCAGGGACCTGGCACAGAGCAGTGAATCCCTATTCTAGGAGACATACCTACCAAAGGGAAGCGGCTGGAAAATGATTGGCTGAGTACACCCCATTGTGGAGGGCAGCTATGCCCACCAGTACAATAAAGATGGAGCTGATCAGAAAGACCCCTGTGTGTAAGAGTATGATTACACAGGAGGTTGCACCACGGAGGAGTTCCTCAACAGGATCATCCCCTTGCGGACGCAGGGACCCTGATGAGGTGGAGGCGCTGCACTGGAACTAGGTGAGACTCAGCACACTACCTCAGCTGCCTGTCTGGACGGGTCCTCCCCACACACCATCATGCGGGAGACTCAGGAGTCCTGTTGCCAACAGGTGCACCACCCGACACTACCACACTGTAATGGGGGCCGGTTAGACCACAGGGGCCAATGTGAGATTGGGTGGGTCAGGCCGGGCCAGAAAAACCGTTACATTTGGAGGCGAGCTGCTGAGATCAGATCTGTCAACAGGACAGGCTCTAGCTAGGCACACTGGGAAACAGGGATAGAGTCTGCTGCCACTCTGTGCTGCGTAGGGACGGACCTAGGGGTGGTCAGGGGGCTGACGGGATATTGTCAGTTCGCAGGGACGACCTAGGGGCCTGAAAGGAGTGAGGGGTTTGGAGCCGGGCTATAGCTGACCGAGTCACCTTGAGGCAGTGCTAGTTGGTAGGATGCCAGAAAGGATAGCCTGTTAACTTGGTCAGGAATCCTGGAGAGGGTCTGCGCTAGGCTGACCAAGAGAGGTAGACGCCCCAAGTACTGCATGGCAGAGCCAGAGTACCTAGCCCATTCCAGACACTCACCGTAGGGAGCACAGACTGGGAGGAAGGAGTCACAGCAGACACTGAGAGAGTGAGCCTAGCCTGAGGTAGTGCAACACTGGGTCACACCTAGATAAGGTACACATGTGGTGGTGCATCTGAAGCTAATCTTTATTGTGCCGGTGTGGTGGCTGCCCCGCAGAGCGGAGCCCCATGTACGATAATTGGTACGAGAGTGAGACAACCCAAAGAATGGAGGATCCGCGTGGTGCGGAGAACCCAAAATGGCGACCAGAGGCTGATGGGGAGGGCACCCGTGGCGTGCACCCCACTGAAGAGCAAACAGTCGCCGAGTTATCGTTAACCAGTCTGCTCTGGAGCGGAGCAAAGGCTGTGGCTGCCCCGTTTTTATCCTGTCTGGGACAGCGAGGGGCCACCCTTGAAGAGTGTGAGGAAATTGTAATAATTGGGGGAGAACCCCGCGAGGAGAGCAAACAAACGGACTTTTTGGGCTTAAAAATAAACCAAAATGGCGGTTCCCGCTTGCTAGGGACACCGCATGGGACAGTCACAGAAAATGTGGCTGGTGCAGGACTTGCAAAAAGCTGGCCGGGAATGGCGCGAACAAAAGACCCCCACCCTTGTGGGGAAATTGGCGCGAAAACGCTAACCGCGCCCACCAGGACTGAGAAGGGTGCGGCCGTAATTAAGGGGCATGATATTCCCCTGTGGGACCCGCCCATAATTGCAACCCCTGGGGGCGGGTTCCAGCTCTGTCAGAGAAGGGAGGAGCCAAAGCAGGGAGTGGCGGATCCAGCAACTTCCACCAGTCAGTTGCGAGGGACCACTGAGAAGAAGAGACCTGTACAGGAAGTGGCTCCTGTGCAAAGAATGGCCTGCTCCTCCACTGTGGGCACGATGGTCTCCACCCAGCCCTACTCAGTAACCGGCGGGTTGCTAGTAGTGAGGGTGGCCAACACCGAGACGGTGGTCGGGCTCTACCTACAATGTGGGCTGCCCGGAGGCACGGTCAACACGGCGGCACGTTGCCCTCATTGCGGGACTTTATACCTGTGGCCTATGCCCACATTTATTCCAATCCAGCCTGCTGACCCCCCGGTGGACATGGCAAGGCGCTCCGCCGAGTCCCCGGGCGCGCTATGGATCAACCGCGCGAGTCCAGGAGACAAGGGACTGGAGTCGGTCAAGTCGGCTGGGTCAGTGGCGATCGAGGCGGTTGAATCACCCCCCGCAATCGGGGAAAAGAGACTTTCACTCCGTTCGGAGACCCCTAAGTCAGGGAAAGGGGATTACTCGGACGAGGACCTCCGTGAGCTGGCGGTGTTAAAAGCGGAGCCAAAAAGGCAGACCGGAAGGACGACACCCCGTGGGGTGAGTGGTGGCCTTGAGAACAGGGCATCCCCCGCAGATCGGCGAGCCGACAGACGGAGTCCCGCCATCCCAGGACCTGATCTAGGAGACGGGAGAGAGACGCCTACACCCCTGCGGATGGGTAAGCCAAGCAGCCCTATCACTTACTTGGTTGCAGCAGGCGGCGAAGCGCTGGAAGGGCCGCGCCAGGCCCCGAGCGCACGTGGAGTGACGGCATCACTTCCGGTGGCGACGGCGGAGCAACCGGATGTCGTCGTAGAAGAAGAGATCCCGCATGGGGGTCCCACGCAAGATGGCGACGCTTCCGGTTCCGGGGAAGACATCGCTTCTGGTGGTGACGGCGGAATCCATGGGGAAGATGCAGCGACGCTTCGGCGATTGGGGGAAGGTCCCCAATCACCTCAACGGCTCAGAAGCTGGACGGGCGATCTGAGGACTGAGGAGGGTGAAGTATCATCCTTTGAAATATCTACGGACAGCCAGGAACGGGTCGCAGCCCCGTGGCAATCGCTACCCCGTCCGTATGCCCAACCCCATGCCCTAGCTAAAGCCCCTACCCCTGTCACACGGTCCCCGGGTTCCCCGCCTAGCCTGGAATCAGTGGACATTCCCTCAGAAGAGGAGGGGAGACGGACTGGGGAAAGACAGCGCAGTGGCGCTACGGAAGGTATCTCCAGGGGAGGGGGAGAATTGAGAGTGGCTGCGGTAGGCCGGTGGTTGCCCCCTGCAGTTCCGGCGCCGGTGAAAAAGGCCCCGGGATCTTCTAGGTGGTCTGTACCACGATCTGAGCGGTCCTCGGGGGTATTTTCCATGGACGATGATAGGGAGTCAGGGAGGTCAAACAGATTCCGGGAGAACCGTGGGTGGGCCCCACTATTTGAAGGGTACTCGGCCTGGATGGACCGTACTCGGTTCCTCATCCGGAGAGAGGATGTAGTGGACTATTGGTGGGCGGTGGGAGAGTTCACCCCAGAACAGAGGGACAGGGAACTGCAGGAGCGCTGGCTTCAAATAGAGCATAGGGAGATAGAACCTATGGGTCCCAGCATCTTGTCAGACCCCGTGGATCCTGACGAACCCCTATCATGGGTGCTACCGGGGAGGGCAGGTAAGGCTGACCTGACTAGGATCAGTAGGGCCGAACGGGCCATAATGGCTCGTTACAAGTCATCCCACGGGTTGGAGTACCCGTATGTCCCTGAGCCACTAATGGATGAAATAGAGGAGAATAGGGATAGGTGGCTCCGGGAAAATATTGAGATGCACTTAGTCAGTAAGGGGAGTGAAGTGGTGGGGAAGAAGGCCGAGGAACGGATAGAGCATTTGATCCGCATATGGGCCATTGGTAGAAATATCCACAAACACAAGGTAACATATAGGCCCGAGAGAGGATTACCACGGCATTACTCAGTTACAGTTCTAGATATGGGGGGTAGGGAAGTAAAGAAGCCGGACCCCTATCACTATTTTTAGGTGGTACTGCGCATTACGCGGGTCCGTGGCTGCTGGTCGGGGCGGGCTTGGCGGATGACTGTATTCATGTATACTGTATTTGAATCGTGTGATGTTGATTATGTTTTCTGTTACAGTGCTTCCTGGAAAGAGGTATACAAATTTAGGTCCCAGCGAGGACGATGGGATTCACCAGGGGGAGAATGTAGCGGTCATGTAAAATGCCTAGTCATCTCTCCTGCTGGCAGCAAGACCTGGTAAGTGTGGGCATGCCAGCAGTAATCATGGAGGTTTTTCCTCACGCCCTGGTGGGGTGCCCTGTGTATGGATGGGACTGGTCACATGCTCTGACTCCATGGTTAGTGATGTCAGAGGTGTGTCAGCCTCAGAAGTTACATAAGGCACAGCACTGTGACTTACAGTTAGTTGAGGAAGGAGTTCAAGTTCTTGCAAGGTGTTTGCAGAGTTCAGAGACTAGTGGACAATTATGTTATAGTAGCTGATATAGGAGTCTGTGTCCAGGGACCTGGCACAGAGCAGTGAATCCCTATTCTAGGAGACATACCTACCAAAGGGAAGCGGCTGGAAAATGATTGGCTGAGTACACCCCATTGTGGAGGGCAGCTATGCCCACCAGTACAATAAAGATGGAGCTGATCAGAAAGACCCCTGTGTGTGAGAGTATGATTACACAGGAGGTTGCACCACGGAGGAGTTCCTCAACAGGATCATCCCCTTGCGGACGCAGGGACCCTGATGAGGTGGAGGCGCTGCACTGGAACTAGGTGAGACTCAGCACACTACCTCAGCTGCCTGTCTGGACGGGTCCTCCCCACACACCATCATGCGGGAGACTCAGGAGTCCTGTTGCCAACAGGTGCACCACCCGACACTACCACACTGTAATGGGGGCCGGTTAGACCACAGGGGCCAATGTGAGATTGGGTGGGTCAGGCCGGGCCAGAAAAACCGTTACAGTACTTAATAACAATAATAATTGTTTGTTCTTGTATAGCATTGATAGTTTTACGTAGCACTTTACAGACACAGTCCCTGCCCTGTAGAGCTTATAATCTATGATTCTTGGTGCCTGAGGCACAGGGAGATAAAGTGACTTCCCCAAGGTCACAAGAAGCTGACACCGGGAATTGAGCTCAGGGCCAGAGTCAGTGTCTTTACTCACTGAGCAGTGAGAAATAGTGATTAAAGGCGTTCCAGAACGTATGATATATCTCAGACAATCCAGGAGGAGCACATAAGGGAAAAATAAGGGAAACAAGGAAGAAAAAATACAAAATTTAAGTGCAGATGTATTGGTAAAGAGATATATGATGAGGTGCAATCTTGGCTCTTATGGTATGCCTACTCACAGGATATCAATGATAAAAATGCGTTTTGCAGATAGGGCTGCTACCCAATAGATGTTAATGATGTGTGGAACTCCCTCTAGGCTCGTCTCGTCAGCATGGTTGTAGCATATATGAGAGAGAAAGACAGCAAAACATAGCGCGATCTGATGTATACAAAAACTTTATAAAAATAGGTATATAAAATGTGCACTTACAATGTGCTAAAAACAATCAAGCACTTGACACAACAATTGTGTGTATATTGAGGTCACCGCAGCTCTCACCGCCTCCCCTTGGTAATCTGGAGCTCCTTCGCCTGCACTTTGAGATCCCAGCTTCAGTCTGAGCTTCCTTCTGTGCGTGTGACGTCACAGCTCTGAGGATAGGGGAACTACGGATCGCCAACTGGTCCAAAACACCACTCTACGCGTTTCGCCCAGCCCTTGAGAACTGCTAATGGCTTCGTCAGGAGTGTGTGAATATAGGAGTTAATGGATGCCTATATATACCCTATTCAGCTCCACATTATGTAATTAATTAAAACAATTGATATAATTAACAAAGCGCTATGTGTTATGCAAATATGTGCAATCTGACCATTATTACAAACATAGAAGTCTATATAACAAATTCTAACATCTTATGAAACATCATTTCAAGATAATTTACTTAGCTGTAGTTGTGTATTAATAACACCAGTAAGGTAGGACAGTATATATAATATATCTAGATAAGAGAGTTTAATTAGAGGTCAATTAGAGGAAGTACTGCCTATTGATAATAATTGGCAGATAATGTTTTCCTTAGGAAGTAAATTAGAGGAGGTAGTAATTCCTTGATTACAATTGGCAACTAGCACTGATAAAAATGCATACTAGAGGGAGAGGATTTAATTGTTTCTAATTCTTTAGCTTTTACTAATACACTGAGAGTTACAAAGGGGGTGCTGCCTATTGATATTTATTGGCAGGAGATATTTTATTTTATATGTTATTTAGAGATCAATTAAAGTAGATGCTGCTTTCATGATTTACAATTAACTGCTTAACTCTAATATGGATACGTAGTAAAGGGGAGAAGGATACAATTATATAACATTCTTTGGCTCAAACACTGATAATACCATAAAATAAGGCTTTTGGACGGGACTATATACATGCAATATTAAAAGTGAATAATATAATGACTGACATAGTCTATATAAACTATAGACTAGTATGTAGCCATAATTAATATTAATGTGTCTTATTAATTAAATGCAATGACGTTTCATTTATATAATACAAACATACAGTGAATATTACAACTTATACATCTATCAATTTGGTATAATTTTCTTGATTATATTGAGCAGCAATATGTATAAAGATACAAAGAACACAGATAGCTGATTAATTATCTTATAGACAATAACATTACAATTTATGCAATCGTATTATTTTATAAAAAAGAGTTGATATTGCCTTATAACAAAAAATATTACCTTTGAATCAAGAATTTCTACTTATATCAGGTTTGACATAGACATATGTGCCCTTTTGAATAAGTCACACAAAGATCATGTACAAATTAGTTGGCTTATGTTTATACGATGTTAACACATTTACAGTGTATTTTTTAAAAACACAAGATGTTTATGCCATAATCCAAAGGAATCTAGATCTACTAAACAAGGATATGTAATCATCCTTATTTAGTAGATCTAGATTCCTATGTTTTGCTGTCTTTCTCTCTCATATATGCTACAACCATGCTGACGAGACGAGCCTAGAGGGAGTTCCACACATCATTAACATCTATTGTGTAGCAGTCCTATCTGCAAAACGCATTTTTATCATTGATATCCTGTGAGTAGGCATACCATAAGAGCCAAGATTGCACCTCATCATATATCTCTTTACCAATACATCAGCACTTAAATGTTGTATTATTTCTTCCTTGTTTCCCTTATGTGCTCCTCCTGGATTGTCTGAGATATATCATATTTACTCACTGAGCCACTCCATTCCAGTCATTAAGTTGGTGCCTCAGGCTTATCAACTCTATGTACTGTAGTTGGTATGGAAAGCCTTTTAGAAAGTGTGGCATGGAACTCATTTAAATATACTTTACATAGTCATTAGCATATTTTCCATCTGGCTACCTCATGTTTGTTACTTTTTCAGCACAGGCATGTCTCTCTAATTTATTTGCAGGGACGTGTGAGGAGATATATATACAACTGGGGACATTTTTTAAATTTGAAGTCTCTGTCTCCATCTCTGGTCTGGAAACAAATTGCCCTCTGTTGCTAAATTAAAAATTGGCCTTTCTTTGAGTGATGTGCGGACCAGAGAAACCAGCCGTCCGAGGCAGGTCCAAATCTGCAGAAAAATAAATTGCTTATCTCTAGCCATGAGCTGGGGAAAGAATATCATGACTTACCTTTCAGATGAGCAGCACACTCGCTTTCTATTATTATTGTTTGTAGATACGATTGAAGCAGGGCTTCTCCATTCCCTGCTTCAATCCCATGTAAAAAAAACTGTAATAAAAAATACGAGAATTGCTGTGAGATCTACCCAGGGCGACACCGAAAGAGACTGTTTCCCTCTGCCCGCACTGCGCTGCTCTTACAGACTGGTGGTTGTTCCAGTAGGATTAAAGCTGGGTACCATCCAGAAGCAGGGATCCGCCACTGAGTTAATCCTTCTGGGAAATGTACTTTCCTCCAGACAATGAGAGCTGTTGACTCAATGGTAAAACATTTTATAAATAAATAAATAAATACATTTTATAAATAATGCAGGTGTGCTCCAGCCACACCGGCACAGTGCAAATCTGTGAGGATCCGTGATTCACACCCCCGGCGTGCTCCCAACCTGCCCAGACCCGTGATTGGGTGTCCCGCTTCGTCTGCCTCCTGCAGCACATCTCGCGGGCCGGCGAATACTAGCGTTCCATCTAGGGGCGCGTGCGGACCACACTCGCCACTAAATGCTGTTCCCGCTGGTCCCGCCTTCAGACTGCGCTCACACGGTGACATCACCGTCACACAGCGCGCACCCACTATGCGTGGTGCACGCGCGCTGAAGTTTTCACGCTCCTCTACTTAAGTGGTTCACCTGTGTAGAGTACTCCAACCAACCACAGCCAGGCATACTCGTGAGTATGCTGCATGTTCATTGGACTGCCTTGCTTTATATGCTCATCCTGCCCTCTGGCACATTGGCTGAGCATAATCTCTTGTTTGTACACTGTGTTCACTACAGTCCTAGCCTTCTGTCTGACATTCGCCTGATTTTGTCCTGTTTTGCCTGACCTTGCTTATTTTTTGGATTCCGCACTTCTCCGCTCCTGACCCCGGCTTAACAACGACGATCTGCACCTCTCCGCTCCTGACCTCGGCTTACCCAAGACGATCCACACCTCTCATTCCCGACCTTGGCTAAAGTACCTGCAATGATCCATACCTCTCTAATCCAGACCTCGGAAAGTATCACTGATCATCCTGACCTCTCCTACCCGGATCTGGATACCTCGACCAATCTGCACTCCAGATGCGCCCACGCGGCTGTGGGTTGGCGTTTTATCAAATCCCCACCTCGGCCTCGCGGTCACGCCTTGTTTGTGGTGAGTGCATCGTTACAAAATTGCAGCACCAAGGACAATACGTTTGGCTACATCTGTATGTCATGAAATGTATATTAAACACTATAATACCCTTTCATACTATATTCAGAAAGAACGAATACTTGTTTAAAGCTATATAATACAATAATAACAAGAAATTACACAATTCCCAGTCTATATTTAAACCAAGGGGTTAATATTCTCAAAGTAAAAATCCAAAACATTTCTCGATGATTAAGTCAATTTAATTGATTGCCCCTCGTATGGAAATAGGGATACAATATGTTCAATACCTGAAAAAGTGAATTTATTTACATTCCCATTTACAATTCTCGCATTGCCATAATACTTATCTCAAAAAAAAATATACAATAAAACTCACAGTGCAATTAATAAAAGTAAATACAGTATATAATCATTAATATATATTGGTTTAACACATATTATGTTTTCAATGCGAAGTGCTGAGTGCTTAAGCAAATAATATATATGGCTACCACTTTTTACATCCCTTTGTCTTTATAGGCTATTGTTTCTTTACTCCCCCCATCTGTTATGGAAAGTTCCAGAGTATATTGTGTCTTGGGCCCTGCTTTTTCATAATATACATACATCCCACTATGTGGATGTGTATTGTTCACCTTTAGATATACAGGATCTGAGCGAATAACCACTGCACAACTCCATAATCCCTAATGGTAATTGATACAACTATAAAGCACCAAAGGGCTCACTGACCCAGATGTGGTATCCACATTAGGAATAAACCTGTTCCCGTTGCTGATACATTCTCTTTTTCAGGTGGTGCTGCATGAACTACAGTATTATCCATCACACTATTTATACGTTCGTTACCAACATTGAGTGGTACACTTGCCATTCTTGCTTGTTCCCTGAAACATGGCACTAGGTTGCATAGTGGCTCTCTGATAACAATTCCCACCACGGCCCATCGCTCTGGTTCATTGTAACGGTTACCACCACGGTACATGATACCTAACGCTCGGATGCGATATGGCCCTCTGAAACCCGTCCCTACCACGGTCTATCTTTCTCCAGCTTGCTGTAGCCATTCTTACCACGGGAAAGCAGTGCCTTTATATATTTTGAAATTGTAGTGTGGTCGTGGAAAGGGGGTCTCTAGTAGAGAGTCTCTTCCTTCTAGTAGTCTCGTTCCGCTCACCTCCAACTTCGTTCCCTCAGTTCCCTACATTAGGATCAAGACCCTTCCTTTTTTTTGACCTCCGCTGTGCTAGATATTAGATTTTTTCTAAGCACATGCGTTGGGCATATCCCAATTACACCACCAAAATAGACCATCCGGTGGCAAAAACCTAACGGTGATACTCAGCAAACCTTATACAGTCCTCCGCTCTCTGAGGATGGTTTATCTTCTATTCTACCATCCACTAAACATTTATCCTACTATCACCGACTACTGTTGATACAGCAACTGTCGCCTCATATGATGACAATATACACGCCTTTTATTTTAATAATTATATATAATAAAAGTAATAAAAGTATTTTTAACCAATACATTACCTCACTCTTTTTATTATTCACGGGGTCTTAGTTCTAGCACTTAGAATGACTTAGTTATAACACTTATACACTATAAACATTACTTGTTTGGTTGCGAGTGCACGTAATCTGGGGATTTACTGACCCACCACTGGAATTGGTGTACATCAATTTTTCTATTTTTTTTGTCTAATCTAGAAATTTGCATTGTTTTTTTTAAGATTTTACCAAATTATCATTCGATAAATTAGCCCTTGTGTTTATTTATTACTTTTTGTAGCTTTAAAACAATTTCTAGAGACTTGTAAAATGTAAACTCCCCTTTTGTAATATTCTACTATTAAAATGAAGAGGAAAACATTACTAAGTAACATACCTATACATCTCCTTCTTTGCTATGTAATGCTGCATAAAAGCATCAGTGTTGTCAACGTTAATGGTTATTTGCCAAACTCATATATGATTAACTCCTAATAGTAAATATAAATGTGTGAGTCATTCTAGGCAACAACATTACACATCAATGACAAATAATAAATAAGCCACTTTGTGAACAGGCAGACTTAAAGCAAAAGGTGTCTTACTCCTCTCAAATCTCTGTTCCAGTGAATTCATTATTCAGCTTCAACAAATAATAGGTTTCAGGGCTTTGCTGTTAGCTTTAAAGACCAACAGCTCATTTTGATTTCACTTAATGCTTCAGATCAAAGCAATATTTTGTATTAATATAAAACTTTCAAGGCTTGAAATAGTTTCATGTTACATAATACATATTTCAAAAGGCGCAAAGCATGTCAAAAATGCTTTCAATATTTATTTCTAAACTGTAAAATACTGTACAATTAAAAAATCAAATGTAATAAAAATAAATGTTTAATTCCATGTCTTATTTATTTTTTTAAAGTATTTCATGTAGTGGCTTCACAATGTATTTTGATATGCTGAATAGTAAATCACTTAAATGTATCCAAAGCAGCAACAACAAGCCCTTCATAATCAGAACTACCTGTCAGCCACTTTTTTCATTGTTATCTTCAGCCCCATCTGTTTTCTGCTGTATAGGAAGGATAAAAAAGATAATATGAACAAGCAGGTGCTCAATTGTTCAATGAGAACAGGGCCATCTTAACAACATTAGAGGCCCCCGGGCAAAGCAGTGCACGGGGCCCTGCCTACACTGTTGCTCCCAGCCTCCCAGGGTGGGGGGAGAGCGAGCCGGGGTGCCGGGCGGGGGGAGAGCGAGCGGAGCCGGGGTGCCGGGCGGGGGGAGAGCATTGGTGGGCATGCATGGGCCTGGAGCGTGGGGCCCACCTATGCTGTGGGCCCCCCCGGGCAACTTCCCAGTGTGCCCATACATTAAGACGGCCCTGAATGAGAATACAAATATTAATTGATGAAAGCACTACTCATAATTCGATAAGTTGGGTCATTTTGACTACACTCTGAAAAACATTTTATTCTTGGTGCATTGCAGATTAAACATTTTAAGTCCAGGCCACTATTTGCTTTTATTATACTTACAGTATGCTAAACAATATTTTTTTATGCTAAGGAAAGCATACTGTATACTGTAAGTGTTTTTAACAATATGTATTTAAACTGTGACAATGATTTAATAGGACAGAATAAATAGATATTAATTGATGAAAGGTTCAGCACAACTCATAATTCAGTAGGTTGGAGTCATTTTGACTACACTTTGAAAAACATTTTATTCTTTTAGTATTGCAGATTAAACAGTTTAAGTCCAGACCACTATTTGCTTTTAACCCTGCTAAGGAAAGCATAAGTATGTGTTGTAAGTGTGTGTTACAATATGTATTTAAACTGTGACAGTGACTAGAGAGCACAGAATAAGGCTGGGGCCATGGTGCCGTCGCCCGAGCGAAGGCTGTGGAAAAGCGGGCGCTTTCCCTGGCCATGGTGGACAGGCCATGGGGGGGGGGTGGGGTTCCTGGGGTCGTTCCTAGGGGCATCACAGAGCTGGTTCGCCCTCATTGAGCCAACCACTCACGTGACCTGTCTGTCGCGCTGAGAAATCAGTTGAACTGATTTCTCACGCAACACGTACCCCCACCTGCTTCCGTGCCCGCACACCGCATGGACGCGAACACTGCCTTAAGGCAGTCTGTTCGCTCAGCGTGCGGAAGCCTCCTCACGGTCTGCAGTACCATGGCCCCAGCCTAAAGAGAGAACCCTCGCACAGCCTTTTGATAATCTAAATTTCTATATATGTAACAATGTCTCCATCTGCCCCTCCCCTTTCCTCCTCACTATGTTGCTCTGCAGGGGAACTACACTCCCAGAATGCCCCAGGAGCTGAAGTCATGTGACACAGTACAGCCAATAGGGCTTCTAGAATCTCCTGAGAGGAGATTGGAACTTTGGGAGCGCTTGAAGTGCAAGGTGCCAGTTAGTTCAGTTGGAACCAGGACTGAGAAAGGGAAGATAAGATCTGGGTGACAGTGGCACCCAGACTCGGTCATATTAACCCCCTTAGGTCCAAGATAGTTCCCAATTAGATTGTGACTGCTTCAGGGAAACCCCTAGCTATGGACATTTCCCTATTAGCTGTATATGGTTAGTTTATATTGTCAGTGAAGATGCCATGTTGTGAAGCATAGCCTACAGTCTGGGACCCGATCCAGGCATACATGATTAAAGACTATTTTATTGGTGGGACCATCCTGCTGGAACCCACCCCATGCAGAGGCAGAGGCTTCGCTGACGGTGATGTCGCTGGATCTCCAGGATCCCAGCTGTTAATCAGCCGCTCTGGTTATATATATATATATATATATATATATATATATATATATATATATATATATATATATTGTGACAAACGCCCCTCTTTTGTAGTGCTGACATCTGTCTGGGTTCTTCCCGACACAGTCTTCTAGGGTTAATTATACAACAAACAGGATCATGCAAAGTATTATGCTGCTTAACTCAGGCTTCTGCCTGCTTTATTTTCATCCAATTAAGGTACTGCAGCTTTAACATGTGTAGGTTAGAGGTACTCAGATACTTTCATTCAGCAGTTCACACATTTCAGTGTTACAATATTTCCCCCACTGTTATTTCAAGAAATAAAACCAAAATCATATAAGCAAATCCTATCCCTTTCAGGGATCTAACTACACATCAGAATCAGTCTCTCTAACAGCTGCTGGCCAACTAAACTGGTTCCCCAGCTTAAAACAATGCTCTCTCATTTAGGGACACAAGATACAGCACAGTCTTTTAGCAACAGCAGTAACCATTTGTTTGTCTTATCTGTTTGGGGTGTCCAGGCAAATCCTCTGGTACTGTCATACGTGGAGAGGCCGTCAACCTCGATACTGGATGCAAGAGAGTAGCGACACCCCCAGCCCCCAGGCTCCAAGGAGAGAGAGTGAAATGCAAAACCTCTCTGCTCTAAATACCTGTGCATGTGATTAGAAGAGCAGGTGAGGGAGAACTAGAGCCATTGTAATCTGTGGTCTGGATTTTCCATCCAGCTGCCTGAGGTAATGGGAAGCTGTGGAACGGATCATTTGTAACTATTCCTGCACTTTCTGCTCTAAAAATGGGGCAGAAAGCTGCCTAACATCTTTGGACTATGTCACATATCCCCCTCCCCAGCTCACACCTACTGGGGTGAGCAGCCATGGACCTCACTGGGGTGAGCGTCCTACCTGAAATACTTGAGCTAACTCCTCAGTACAACATTAAGTATTCACCTGACACGAATATGAACTTCATTATATAATTTACCAACTGAAAGGGCCATCAACCCTGTATATTAATTTGTAGTTTAGCTACATTTTCAACACAGAGAACCAATATAACACTGTACCCTTGACAAAATGCTTATTCTAGAGGCCTAATATACCTTAACTACAATAGCTTATTTGCATAGTTAAGTGTCCGTGACATAGTCCACACGTGTAATAACAAAAAAATATCGGTCAATTCCCCAAACACATTTTTTTTTTTTTTTCTTTGACTTCCAGTCCATTACATTTCCTGACTTTATTTCATAGGCCGCTGCAAACTGCAAATGACTGGACTGTTTCTTTAGCTTCTGACGGAACTCTGGGCCCGGATAGTCTTTGTCTTTATATTGTGGCCCAGAGTGGCGAGATCCGGAAAAATTCAAGGCCAGCGTTGACCTTCGTCGCTTTTGATTTGCGACCTTTGAACCTTTAAGGTACTTCTTACTGCCATGTATTTTCTCACGACCATCACTCTCAGAGATTTGGGATTTTTCTTTTGGGGCAATTATATGGTACTTAGAAGATGAAGCACTGACTACCTGGAGCACCTTCACCTTGATGGGACTCTCACTAACTCCGGCTGTACCCTGTGGCATTTTACCTTTGCAGCCGGCAGGCATGTAGTCTTGGACCTCTCTTTCCTGAGGTCTACATTTATTCAGGCGGAAGTACCGCTGGATAACCAGTGACGCATTTCTCAGGGTTTGATAGTGAATCCTGTTCTGTGTCATCCTAGTCAGAGACTGGATTTTTATAGTTGCTCCTTTCATAATGAGGAACCTGTTTCGTACCATGCGGGCACGGTAGAATGATTGAAGAACACAGGCTGCTTTATTCCGGTGATTGAACACACAAATTTTCATCCCTCTGTAGGCAGCCTGTAGGATGATAGTTGCGGCGCGTTTACGCCGATAATTTTCTCTTTCCCTTCTTCCTTGGACAAGAGCTTTGCAGTGCTTCTGAATTATTCTAATGCTTTTCTCCTTTTTCAAAATGTTAAGTTCCTCCACGAGAGAATTTTGTTTTGTGCATACATGTCGCAATTCTGTTCTCAGAGCGTCCATTTCTTCCTGGTGCTGGCTCTGAGTGTGCATCAGTGCTTCCTGCACTTCTAATTTTTCCTGAGTCAACTTTTTCTTTACTTTTTCTGCTTGGTCAGTCAAATCTGAATTTTCCAATTTCAGAGTCTCATTTTCTTGCTTTACAGTCTCTAACTCACTTAGGGCATTCTCATGGGTTTGCTTCAACATTCCCAGCTCTGTGTTCAGACCGTGGCCCTCCAGGCGTAAGTGTTGCACCTCTGTGCTGAGCGCATGAACCTCTTGTAGAGCCTTCCCGTATTTCTGTTTTAGGATAGCAATCAATTTGTCAGACTTAATTTGTTTTTCATCCATGGTGGCAATTACGGTGTTGGCCTTTTCCAGATTAGTCGTCACCTCTTCCAGCTCACTCCGTAAGAGAGACTCTGTTTTCTTCAAAGCCTCGTGCTCTTGTAAAGCTGGGAGTATACACCTCTGTAACTCGGCGTTCGCTTCTCGCACCTTATTGTTAGATTCTTGCTCCTTCTTCCAACATTCTCGCTCCTTCACCAAATCCTGCCACAGGACTTCATAATTATGGCGGGCAGCTTGGAGTGCAGAAACCAAAGCCTCTTTATCCTGGTTCAAGGATTCAGCTTCCCTTTGCTCCTCCTTTTCCTTTGCCACTGTTCCCGTGACAATTCTGCCGATCACTCCGGTCTGCAGCACATCTCGGCGCCTTTCTGACGCATGTCCTGACAGCGCAGGTTCAAGTGGCTCGGTCACTTCCCCTGTGACTTGAGGGACAGTTTTCTTTTTCTTCTTCTTTCTTTTTGCTTTATTAGCTCCAGAGATATCAGTGGTACTGGGCACACGCTCAATGGTATCAGCTTCCACATCTTGCTTGCACACATAGGGCGTTGCTTGCTTTTGCAGCTGTTTGTCTTTGAAAATTTTGGGGCACACATCTTCCATGTGACCTACTTTATGACAGGCCCAGCATACTAAATTCATCTGTGGGTACGGCTCTCCTCCAGGGGCCACATACGAGTCGTCATCATCATCATCATCATCATCATCGTATGGTCTGAAGGGACACTGTTTTTCATGATTATGTACATTACAAAATAAACATTTCACGTCGGCCATTTTAGAAACCCGGCAGGAACAATTTGCTAGCTGCAATTTCACTCCCTTCAGCAACTTGCATACAGCACTTGCTAGCTGCAAATTCACTCACTTCAGCAAAATGCATTAGCTTTACAAACAGCACTTGCTAGATGCAATTTTTTTTTTCTTCTTCAGCAAAACATTTTGGTTTTCTGTTTGGGTTCAGGGTGCTATTGCATCCACACTTCGCACATTCTCTGTGTATGCTAGAAGCACAACTGATATACACATTGGGACAGACTTCACTCATAGCATCTGTACTTTAGTTCAGCTCGGCGGCCATTTTAAACCCCCGCATTTATTTGCAAACCCACAGACTTTTTAGTGTCGACCCGCATTCTCCACCATATGTGACAAACGCCCCTCTTTTGTAGTGCTGACGTCTGTCTGGGTTCTTCCCGACACAGTCTTCTAGGGTTAATTATACAACAAACAGGATCATGCAAAGTATTATGCTGCTTAACTCAGGCTTCTGCCTGCTTTATTTTCATCCAATTAAGGTACTGCAGCTTTAACATGTGTAGGTTAGAGGTACTCAGATACTTTCATTCAGCAGTTCACACATTTCAGTGTTACAATATTTCCCCCACTGTTATTTCAAGAAATAAAACCAAAATCATATAAGCAAATCCTATCCCTTTCAGGGATCTAACTACACATCAGAATCAGTCTCTCTAACAGCTGCTGGCCAACTAAACTGGTTCCCCAGCTTAAAACAATGCTCTCTCATTTAGGGACACAAGATACAGCACAGTCTTTTAGCAACAGCAGTAACCATTTGTTTGTCTTATCTGTTTGGGGTGTCCAGGCAAATCCTCTGGTACTGTCATACGTGGAGAGGCCGTCAACCTCGATACTGGATGCAGGAGAGTAGCGACACCCCCAGCCCCCAGGCTCCAAGGAGAGAGAGTGAAATGCAAAACCTCTCTGCTCTAAATACCTGTGCATGTGATTAGAAGAGCAGGTGAGGGAGAACTAGAGCCATTGTAATCTGTGGTCTGGATTTTCCATCCAGCTGCCTGAGGTAATGGGAAGCTGTGGAACGGATCATTTGTAACTATTCCTGCACTTTCTGCTCTAAAAATGGGGCAGAAAGCTGCCTAACATCTTTGGACTATGTCACAATATATATATATATATATATATATATATATATATATATATATATATATATATATATATATATATATATATATATATAATATATATATATATATATATATTATATATATATATATATATATATATATATATATATATATGAAGTGCTGTGTGCTGGGTGATAATGGTGAAGGGCGGGGTTGCAGCCGCTCTGGTTATATATATATATATACATATATATATACATATATATATATGAAGTGCTGTGTGCTGGGTGATAATGGTGAAGGGCGGGGTTGCAGACCTGGCTTAGACATGCAGATGAGCATACAGTTATATTTACATATTTATATATATGTATATATATATATATATATATATATATATATATATATATATATATATATATATATACATACACATACATTTTAAGTTATGGTGGGTGAATAAGGCGACAGAAAACCTCCACCGTTAGCATATAGCCAATAAAGAATATCACTTGTGAGCACATTCACATGTCTTAGACAGGTCTGCATCCCTGCCTTTCAACCATTATCACCTTTCATACAGTGCTCCCACTGTAGCAAGGGATTGTGGGAAATTACATACAAATGAGCACACAATGTGTCACCTTTTGCCTGGAATATCCATTCACAGGGAGCCCATTTAAGCTGATGTATCGTCGTTCACACAGCTTTTAAACACAGCATGGGACAAGCAAAGCAAGTTTAAACCTCTCACAGACATGTTTCAACCTTGATGGGTATCATCAGTGTGAGGTTGGTTTATACTTGCTTTGAAATATTTCTAGGCTGGGTAGGTTTACCATACATTTTAAGTTATGGTGGGTGAAAAAGGCGACAGGAAACCTGCACCGTTAGCATATAGCCAATAAAGAATATCACTTGTGAGCACATTCACATGTCTTAGACCCTGCCTTTCAACAATTAGAACCTCGCATACAGTGCTCCCACTGTAGCAAGGGATTCTGGTAAATGATATGCAAATGAGCACACAATGTGTCACCTTTTGCCTGGAATATCCATTCACATGGATATATATTATATATATATATATATATATATATATAGATAGATATATAGATATCTATCTATATATATACAGTATATATATTTATTGTGGGGTAGTAGTATTATATCCTTTCAGTAAAACCTGTTATATTCTACTGGTGTGTGTTTATTTTATTGTCCTGCACGGGGTTATCCCACATTATTAGGATCCCACGCAGGTGGAGGTTCTGTCGTCAAACGGATCAGGTACACCCCAGGCTCCCAGTAGCGGAGGTTCAGGCCTCCTGTGAGGCACAGGTAATGCACCAAATACACCGTAGCCGCTATATCTCCCAGGGGGTGGGGAAAAGTGCGTTACAAATATATATAAAAAAAAAATTCTAAGGATGTCTGCACATCACTCTGTGATAGGCTAAATGGCCTGTCATGAGACTGCAGCAAATTGCTAATTGATTATATCCAGGCAGTGTTGGAAAAGGAGAAAAGATTGTGATAAGAGGCCAATGAAGTTTCACAAAGGGCAGACTCAGTGAGCGTACATTCCAAACAGAAAACAATAACATGGTGGTCATCATCACCACAGTCTTCCTCTGAGGTCTAAAGTCAAGTGACGTTTGGTGGTGTGGTTGAGGTAGTGGCGGTGGTGGTGGAAGTGACAGTAACAGCAGCAGATGTTGTGGCCCATCACAATGGCAAATGCTCCATCACTATGGCATGTTTCCCACCAGCGCTGAAGCAGCAGGTATCTCTTATAATACTAGTGATATGGACATTCGGGAGGCGTATATGGATGATAGTTCATTCCTGCCTCATGACTATGATCATCTTGAATGCTGGGCTGCTTACACAGAAACATGACTTGCTCTTGCAAAGGGTGGCAATGTAGAGGTTGAGTTATCCTCCTGAAATTGTGTTGTCATAGAGAGAGTTTAGTGCAGCTGGTGCAATCCAAACCGACGACCGGATGAAACTGTTCCACGGCAGTACGGAAAGGCTCACATTTATAAGGATGAATCAAAATAAACCCAGCATTTAAGAGGCTCAGCAGTGCCACCACCATTATAACACTACCAGTCCTATTGTACTTTCAAAATACCATGCAACAATAGCTGTCTTCCCATCTCCAGTGTCAGTGCCCATGATGTTGTCAATTAGCCCAACTAGTACCAACAGTGGTGGCGCTGGCCAGTGTGTGGCAGTGGCAGTGGCAGGTTGGCATTCACACAGCACTCGGCTTGTTGTGTTTTTCAAAAATGGAATGTCTGATTCCATCCCAAATCAGTTAATGTTCAATCTCTCAGTAACACATGGTGGGAGGGCCCAAGGACATACTCTTTTTAATTTATTACATTTATGCTCACAACAATGAATAGCATAACCTGAGAACACAAAGTCAGCAATCTTGAATGCTATATCTGTGTGAAGAAATGCATTGTCCATTCCACTGCAACTAGTCTATTAGCATTGAGAGACTTTCTGACTCTTAAACAGTTGAGTAATTCAGTTACAACAACAATAATTTTTTATCAACACCGACTGGACAGGCTGACTGTATGAGATGAAGGAAACTTAGCTAAGTTTTGCAGCTGCCTAATTAGTCACAGTCTCAGACTGACATGCTTGCCAGTTAGTGCTGCGCCTATCAGTGTTACTGCATGCGTGCTGTCTTGTCAGTGGCTTGTGTGTTGTTGGTCATCTTCTGCCATTGCTACCACATCTACCACCACTAGTATCACAAATTTTATCATCATACATCATCGTCATCATTATCTTATTGGCAAAACCCAAGCTTGCCAATATAGCATAATATTAGTTATATTTGATTTGGACCTTCTACTGGGGGTCCCAGACAAGCCAGCACCAAAAGTGTCATCCATGCTGTATCAGGCAAATAGTGATACACCTGTCCCTAACATTTCTGACAAAATTGTTAATTGGCAAATTGACACCTGACATTCAATTATGTTATGGTATATCCAGGTTGACATTGGCACAGTGCTTGGCTTCTTGTAGTGTTATATGTCCTAAACAACAGTTACTGTTCCATCTCCTACCAATGCACAGGTGGGAGAGAGGGCTCAAAGACACACTACTTTTATTTTTTCAAAAGAACCAAGGAATGTTTCAGCATTCCATGTATGAAATGTATTTTCTTAATTCCAATGGCATTAAACACCAGAAATGTTACCGTGGGGCTACCAGGGACCATTAAAGTACATACAGTAGGAGCATTTTGTGACCTTGACAAAAGGAAACATAGCAATCCCATTAAACGGAGCACTCCAGGATAATATACATATAAATTCTATTTATATTATCCCAGAGTGCTTCGTTTTAATGGAATTTCTATGTTACATTTTGTCAAGGTCACAAAATGCTCTTTTGTCATTTTTTTAAATTTTTTTCACAAAAATTAATAACCTGTGAACACTAACTTAACACTCTGTTGAGTGTTATATCTATGTGAATCAATACATTGTCCAATTTACTACCAGTCTTGGTAGCATTGAGTGACTGAATCACTTTCCAGTTTTCACTGAGTCTGTCAGTGTAACTCCATGTCTGCTGTATCGGTCTCTAACATTGCTTTCAGAATTTGTCAGTCACCAATTGTGTATCATCTCTGTTAACTATGGCATTGGCACAGTGCTTGACTTGTGTTTATTACTATATACTGTATGTCCTACTCCAAAACCATTTACTGTTACATCTCTCAGTAATGCATGGATGGGACTAGGAGGGGAATAGGGGAGGGCCCAAAGACATCATCCTTTTATTTAATTACATTTTTGCTCACAAAAATAATTGTTAATACCCTGATAACAGTAAGTTAGCACTCTTTGTCCCTGATACATCAAGGAGTGGTAAGGAAAATTGGAGTGCAAGTTGACAGAAACTTGACTAATGTTTGGAGATAACAACTCGAGTTTTCCTGTATCGGGACCTTTGAGCGTTATATTTGTGTGAATGAATGCATTTTCTACTCCACTGCCACTAGTCTTTGTAGCATTGAGTGACTGTCTTACTGAGTGAGTTATGTAATTTACTAATAATAATTAATTAACACAACTATTTATAGGAGCTTGACTGTCTGAGATAAAGTAAATGTAGCTAAGTCTTAGTGCTACATAATCAGTCTCAGCCTCAGTCTGACTTGCTAGTTGCCAAAAAGTCTGCCAGTATCACTGTATGCCTGCTGTCAGTGACATGGTATGTGTTATTGTTCATCTGCCACCACCACCATATCTACCAGCACGAATACCTCCACCATCATAGTCATAATTATCTTATGGGCAAAAACAAAATGAGCAAATTTGACATCTATTTACTAATATTTTATTTTGACCATCTAGTGGGAGTTCAAACAAGCCAGCAGCAAAACTTCTATGCTATGCCAGGCAGGCAGTTCTATACCTATCTCTAATATCTCTGTCAGAATTAGCAGAAGGCAGCTGGCAATGCAGGATGGCAGCCACCCATTATGTAACATAAAGGTTAGCATTGGCACAGTACTTGGCTTGCTGTAGTGCTATTTACTGTATGTCTAAACAACAGTTACTGTTCCATCTCTCAGTAATGCACAAGTGGGAAGGAGTATGGTGCTGCAATGATTTATTGCACTATTAAAAGAACACACATTTTTTGGCAATATTACCGCATTTTTAGGTTACAGCAGTTGGATGTATCCGGCCCTTTGAGTGTTCTATTTCTGTGATTCAAGGCATTTTCCTCTCCACTACTACTAGTCTTAGTAGCATTGAGTGACTGACTCACTTGCCAATTGCCACAGATTCTGTTAGAGTAACTATGTGCTGCTGTCTGTGGTTTTATTGTTCAGCTGCCCTCCATCACACCATCATCAATCATTCATCATCTTATTGCCAAAAAGTGAAAATATAGCTTCATGAATGAGTCATGATATTAGTTATATATTTTTGGGAATTAAAATCTAGTCGGGCCCAAACAAGCCAGCACTTCCGTGCTATCTAAGCCGCAACATACGGCATGGTGCAGCAGCAGGGAGTTCATCATATTTTCAGCTACCCAGCCAGTTATTCCTGCACGAGTAAGAATCTACAATAGTTAAGTGCGTCCATTTACCCCATCACTCCCCTATCCCAGGTATGTGTTTATGCCTTAAGGCTAGGATTTGTAGTTATGGTTCTTCTTATACCTACTCAGGAGTAGTATAGGTTACCTTACAAGAGAAAAGATGATGAAAAGGCGCCTAATGTGTGTAATATCAGTGACATCAAATAATCAGAACGTGTTAAATCATATAACCGTATTGTCCAACACAGAGAATATTGTTCTAGGGACTCAAATGGTTGTGGTAGGGAAGATGATGGTCACAGCACATGTAGTGGGAGAGAAGATAAAAAGCACATAGCATAATACTGTTGATGCACAACAAATACTTAGATTTGGGCACAGTTGCCTAGGAAGTTTGAATAATTGGTGAAAGAAGGGGGAGTGATAAAAGATGCATTTAATAAAACATAATAATGAAGGAAATATAAAATCTAATGATTAAGCAGGTCGTCATCCTCAATGGAAAAATTTGAATCCTACTTACAGTTCTTCAATAGATAAATCACAATCGAGCAATCGTATTGGATCCTGGGATGTCTCCGATCCATAGCGACTGTAGAACCATGTCCTCAGTGTTCAGCCTGCATTCCAGCCCAGCTGGAGCCGAAAGATGATTTATCTCAGGACCGATTAGTTCGCATTGCTGAGAGCTGGCCCACTGATTTGATCTCCCATTGGTAGTCTCACGCGACTACAGGGAGTAAAGGGGGAAAAAGCTGGTTCCGGTATCTCGGAGATCAGCTGTACTTGCATTGACGTAGGACGTATGAGCACGTGACCCTACACGTTTTGTGAGTATTCTCGCTTCATCAAGGGTGTTTGAAAGAGGTGGGACTACCCTTCTCATTAAATAGTTCACAGATTCTATCACCAAATAAGTAAAACCTGTGTACTCATGTTTTCATTAGGTTACCTTACATTACAGTATCTACAGTACTCCTTTATACTAAATTCTCCAGCTATGCCAGCAGCTTAGAGTATATCCTAAAATTTAACCTTGAACTTGATGAGTCCTACTAATGTAGCAAGAACACTAATCAGAAAAAAACAACAAAACAGGTAGCGCTAACCACAAAGATATGACGTAGTATATAATACCCTATGTTCAAATGATCAAACATACATAAGGGGCTGCCTAGGATACAAAAAACTGACCCCCTGGTCAGAACTAAGGTATGGACAAAAGATAGTATCCGTGGGCGCCTATATTAACAACTACTATGAAAAGGATATATGAAAACCAAGCCTGTTGGCTGAAGGAACGTGGCTCCTCACGGTGTGCTTGAAAGAAAAGAAAAAGCACAACACATAGCGTAATACTGTATACCCCTGAGGAAGAGAGCAGAGCGCTCTCGAAACGCGTAGGGTGGTGATTTTAATACTCAGCACCTTGGTGACAGTATCCCCACGTATTGCCGAATCTGCTGCTGCTGTTGCCGACGGCGTGCCGAATCAGCTGCTGCTGTTTACAAACCATTGGGCGTCCTTCCCAGCGTGCTGCGGGAGATCCTGTATGACGATCTACACACACGTGCAGATGGAGACGCCAGCCAGCAGAGAGCAGCTTAAAGAAACGAGAGGGGATACTCTCTAAACTATCCACTGCCTGCAAACCTATTCCATCTGGTGAGTAGGCATTGCAACTATTATCATCGGTGCTGCGGAGTACTTGAATTAATAATTCATTTCATTTTTTACTTGTCCACATAATACATGTCCATGTGTATTGTGAATTATAATAATTGTTATTAAATGTTTTTACTGTGTAATTTCACCAATCTACTTCTCAGCTGTTATATGTTGTCCTAAGTGTTGTTTGTCAGATATTCTACAGTATTACGCTATGTGTTGTGCTTTTTCTTTTCTTTCAAGCACACCATGAGGAGCCACGTTCCTTCAGCCAACAGGCTTGGTTTTCATATATCCTTTTCATAGTAGTTGTTTATATAGGCACCCACGGATACTATCTTTTGTCCAAGAACACTAATCAGATCCTATTTTTTGCCATTCCAGTTTACAGCTGATCATTTTCTGGCATTTACTCCATACATATTTCTGATTAAGCATCTGGTTATACAGTATATCAGATATCAGATATACAAACAGTTGTTACCTAATTTCAAGTTAATACTCACATTGTTTCAGATTACTATCAGCTGGTCATCTAAGCGTTACTGTACAACTATTCACACAATTGCTCTTCTTTACTTTTTTTTTTAACTTGAATTTTATTGGGTATTTTAAGAAAGCTACACAGAAATAAAATGTCACAATATGGGTAATAGAGGGGTGGAGGGTGTACAGAAAATAAATTGGGAAGGGAGAGGGGGGACAGCGAGCCAAGTATACATCAATACACAGAACTTTCATGATATTAACACAGTTTGTACATTCAGTTAAAGGGGACAGTTAGACCAATCTCGGGACCTATACCAATGTTTCCCGCGTCTCAGCGTGATCTCAGGCTGAGTGATGTTCTGAGATAGTACAGAGGGCCCTGCCGATGTGTCGTAATAGGAAACAAAGAGCTGAGAGTGATAGGTTACAGACACAGGGATCCTGTAACCACCTGAGAGCTACCTGCATAAGATATCCAGGGTAACAAGACTTTCTGTAAGTTATGGCATGTGTCATTCAGGAAACTAGTTAATTTTTCCATCATACATATAAGCCAAGCTTTGTTTATTATTATAATTATAGCATGTTCTTGTATAGTGCTGCTAATTGTACGCAGCGCTTTACAGAGACATTTTGCAGGCACAGGTCCCTGCCCCGTAGAGTTTACAATCTATGTTTTTGGTGCTTGAGGCACACGGAGATAAAGTGACTTGCCCAAGGTCACAAGGAGCCGACACTGGGAATTGAACCAGGCTCCCCTGCAGCAATCTCGGTGTCAGTCAGTGTCTTTACTCACTGAGCCACTCCTTCTCCTATATTGATGCTAGCTTGTTTTCTTTCCATATTCTTGCTATGGTGCATCATGCTGCAGTTACAATATGAGTTATTTGCTTATTGTTGGCACTTGTGAGACCATGGAGTGGCCTGTTTAACAGGAATAGCCAAAGGTCCACGGGGATATCTGAGTTCAGGATCTGCCTCCAAAGTTTGTGTACCCATAGGCAGAACCACCACATATGGAGGAAAGAGGTCACTCCACCACATTCCTTAGGGCACAGAGGGGAATATGTGAAAAAATAACCCGGTGCTAAAATATGTGACTATAAATACAAATAGTGCGGCTCTAACCCAATAAGTTCATGTGACATATATAGTGAGAAGAAAAGGGGAGCACAGGGTATATAAATGTAAAAAATGTGTACAGTGATAAATATGGTTAATAAAACCATGAGCACTGTTCTTTTTAAATTCAATTCTTCCTTGTAAGAGAGGGACAGGGATATTCCTTCAGGGTCTTATGGGGTAGGAGAAAAAAGAAAACATCCAATGGTATAGATAGTAATGGAGAATTTATATTGTCAGTGGATAAAACAGCAATCACACTCACATTGTGATACATGATTGTGCTTTCCTATAATGTTTCAGTTGTTGCGTTATTTAAGCATTGATATGGGATGTCCAAATATGTTATATTAAGTAAATACCAATGTTTGCATATTGATGCATTAATAACAGTTTTATCTGTAAAATACCTTTAAGTGTTTAAAATACTTAATAAGCTTAATGAGTGATTACTATTGGTATTACAGTCTCTATTCATCCTTTTTCTGTGTATTGGGTTCAAGAATGATTACTTATGTGTTAAGAATTAAGTCCTGTTTATATTTACAAGGGAAAAAAACTCTAACATACAGCCCTGAACAAAATAGGTCCCACAAAACGAATAAAAATATATCAAATGCTTTATTCTTCCATAGTTAAAAAAACGGAGGTAGGTACCCTCCTACGCGTTTCGGGCAATCCGCCCTTTATCAAGGAGTAATATGTCCCCACAGTATTGGTATTTAAATACCCTTTAAGGCAGCCCCAATTCGCGCCAAAATCGCCACCAAATGGGCCCGCCCACAAATGCAATGACGTCACACGCAATGCGTGATGACGTCACGCGTCATGACGCGCCACAGCCACGCCCCCCGAGACTACAATGGCAACCAGCCGGCGTCCCACAGTACAGGGGAGGCGGGCCATACCTCGGGCAGCTCGATCTCAGTCCCCTCCTACACTGCTTGGTAAGGGAGTAAACCCTAAAAGGGTGCTTCAAATTGATGTTTGCTGAAGACCGTTATCACAGTCTTCAAGGGATCAGTGGTTTTTAGTAATTCATGATCAGTGTGAAGGTTCCCCCATTAAGTGCATCAATTCGTATATAGTCATATATAATGTAAAGCTCAGGCACATAGAATGGTGCTCTTTGATAAAGCGCCTCCACGGCGGGAAACGCGTCAGAGTTTTAAATCGTGTGTTTGTCCTTTTGGCTTATATGCCTAATAAATAATTGTTATTTTTTGCCCCAGCCTTTTGCTCTCTTTTTTGGCAGTGCTCTACCTTCTTTTTTACTCACCTTGCACTACCTATTGGTATAGCAGCACGCACCGGTACATGCTATTGCAGAGCAGCTGTTCCATCCTGAGGATTTCTTCCAGAGCTGCTGAGTGGATCCGGTTTTCAGCCAGTGTGCGGTCGGCACCCCAGTCCCTTACCTGTACACCGGGAGTAGATCACAGCTGACGGAGACGACCATAGCGGAAGATTGGATCGCCCTCCGTCTTCCCATCAGCCACCACCCCCTCCACAGCATTGGGCATTAACACCGCGGGAGAATCCATTGGCACCCGGTAAGGCGGCGGGAGGCTTTGCTTGCAGGTCTCTACTACCATCAGCTTGTCCTTCTATACCGGGTAGCCGTCCCCGCATGTCCGAGTGAGGAGGGTTTACCCCGTCTGTTTGGGGGGAGTGTACCATCGGATCGGCCTGAGGGCACACCAGCGAAGTACAGGTGAGGTGGGAGCTGCATTGGCCTCACACATACCATCGGCCATTACTCACGGGACACTCATTGCTTTATTTTTTCATGTTTACCGATTTGTAATGGTATTTCATTACGTTTTATGACACAAGACTTTGCAGTATTTGTAGCATCAGCTTGGGGGTTCCCCCTTTCTTCTCATCAGATAATTAAATTATCACAATATCCATACAGATACACATGCAAAGGGTCCCATATTTAATAAATCTGACCCGGAGATATAATTTTTACATTTTATTAACATAGAGAGCATAACAGTGAATGCTATCCTAAAAGGGATGTATTATCAATAAGAGAAAAAGAGAGAGGGTCATGTACACACCTCCACATCCGAAGGTGTTATAAACCATCGAACATGGGAAAATATACATGGGACAATGGAAACAATCCGTTTATGAGAATATCTTCAATCGCACATTTCTATGGATACTTCATGTCTAAATAGAACAGAGAACGTCTTCAATCGCATAACCGTAGGATATATACACCAGACATAATATTTGAGAAATAGGAACGTCTTCAATCGTACAAGAGAAAATACTAATGTAATATATAAGGAGAAATCTTAATTCGCACATTTTTTCTAAAAAACAAGGTAAAGAAAGGGGAAGTGGGGGGGGGGGATTTCACAAATGGATAAGGAATACCAATTCATCTAAGAAAATGTCCTAAGTTCCATTCGGTATTCAAACCGTCAGGAACCCTAGTGTTTAATAAGAAAATCCATTGTGATTCTTTACGGTCAAGGAAATTAACCATACCCCCTCCTCGTTGTCTTTTTACTATTTTGTCTATACCCAAAAAGCTAAAATTCTTGATACCTCCATCTACGCACTCAGAAAAGTGTTTTGAAACAGGGTGTGAAAGGTCACCTTTTTTAATTAATCTGACATGTTCCTGTATTCTTATTTTTAGATTTCTAGTAGTTCTTCCTACATATCTTTTCCCACATCCACACGTAAGCATATAGATAACAAAGATTGAATTACAATTTATGAAACTATTGATTCTATACCTTTTTTGTGGACTGTGGGAAAAGAAATACTGGGAAGGTGTCATGTATTTGCATACACTACATGTCCCGCAACAAAAGGACCCCTTAGTCTCACGAAACATATTAGATTTATCTTTGGATATATCGCTTTTGGAAACATACAGTACCCCGCAATTGTCTTGGCCCTGCGAAAGACGCATTTACGGCATTGTTCTACATATTTCTTAAGGCCTAGTTCCATCATTAATAAATTCCAATGTTTTTTAAGATTGATTTGACCTGATAACTCCTCCTAGTGTATTGAGATATGAAAACTGGTAAGTCAGGACAGTCCTCCCCAGTCATCCCCGTTCCTCTCACATCTTTCTTCCTCATCCTTGACGCTTTTGTACCAATCAGTGAATTTCTATCAATATTGGTAACCTCATCGATAACTTTAAGCAGTAATTCAGGTGCTTTCCCCCTCTCTATGAATCTCAATTTCATTTCCTCAGACCTATCTTGGAATCTCTCCAAAGTGGAGCAGTTCCGTCTCAGCCTGAGGAACTGACCTTTCGGAATGCCTGATATAAGAGAGAGCGGGTGACAGCTGTCCGCCCTCAGGAAGGAGTTTCTAGCATTTTCTTTCCTGAAGGTATCTGCTTGTAAACATAATTCTAGATCTACATAAAACAGAAGGTCCAAAAACTTTATTTGTTGCATATTGAAATCAAAAGTGAATTTTACATCAAAAGTATTAGTATTAACATATGTGAAAAAATTGTGTAATGTGTCCATGTCACCTTCCCAAATAAAAATGAGGTCGTCAATGTAACGCTTATAAAAAACAATATTATCCCTAAAGTAATTAGTGCTATTATAAATGAACTGTGCTTCCCACCACCCCATAAATAAATTGGCATATGAGGGGGCAAAACTTATCCCCATTGCCGTGCCTTTCTGCTGTAAATAAAATTTGTGTTCAAACATAAAATAATTGTGAGTGAGTAAAAAATCAATAGCCTCCAAAATAAAGGTTGTGTTAAGTATAGAGTTATTTGGACCTTCTATAAAATGTCGAACAGCTGTCAAACCTAGCTTGTGTTTTATAATTGTATAGAGGGAGGTAACATCCATAGATACCCAAACATAAGATTGTTTCCATTTAATTTTTTTAATTTGATGTAATAGGTCACCAGAGTCAAGGATGAAGGAAGGTAATTCTCTCACAAAATACTGTAAATATTTATCCACATATGGTGAGAGTCTATCTCCCAAAGATCCAATACTAGAGACTAATGGCCGGCCAGGAGGCTCGACCAAAGTCTTATGGATCTTTGGGAGATGGTAAAAAACGGGGATGACTGGGTTAGGGTTTAGGATGAATCCTATTTCATTCTTAGTTAGAACATTAGTAAATAGACCAAGATCTAATAAATCCATTAAAGAACTTAAGAATTCCATGGTGGGGTCTGTTGGTAGTACAGAGTAGGAGGAAACATCACCAAGTTGGCGATATGCTTCCTTGAGATATTCAGTCCTACTCTGCACCACCACCGCACCCCCCTTGTCTGCATTCTTTATAATTAAGTCAGCATTATCCTGGAGTGATTTTATAGCCAACTTAGATTGTCCTGACTACCAAAACCTGTAAGAAAACAGTAACCTAGGGACAAAAGACGGAGATCCCTAATCACTAAATTTTCAAACATGGTTATGTAGGGACCCTTTGCATATATAGGATAGAAAACAGAACCTTTCTTTAGTTGGGAATTCCAATCACTAAAACATTGATTAAAAGAAATATACGGCACCCCGCCCTACTCAGCCCACAAGTCGTCCATGTCACTCAGGGTACAAAATTCCCTGAAGGACAATAGGCGAGTTGTGGGCCAGGGAGGACCGGTAACTGGATTCATAACAACTAACTCAGAATGGTGAGTAGATATTCCTCTTTCTACCTACCTCTGGACTCCCCCAATGAGGCTGTAGGTCTGATTTTCTTCATATTTCAGCCTTCCGCCTTTAGGGCTAGAGTTCTTGTTAATGGTATATGCTACATTATGAATACATACCTCACTAGCCCCAGCACCTATTTTTCTACATTATTACCTAGAGGATTTACAATATGATTGGACTTTTATGTTGGAGAGCATATCACTAATTGACTGTTTATATTTACAAGTGACTTTATTTTATTAATATATGTTTAATTTTCTTCAAAACCCTTTCAAGCACATTACCATTCGTTATTACGATATATGTATACCTAGTGTCTAAGGATGTTATTCACTTATTGTTTAATTGTTTTTTAATTATTTTCTTATTTCCCTTTTTTTCATATGTGTTTTTAATATTTTTGTATGTCCTTAGTTTTAATTCGTCTGGAGTGTCAATGTTAAGTATGAATAAAGTTATTGTTTTTTGTATTCTGATTGTGACGCATGGGAGTCAGTTACCTAGCGTCGCGAGGCATTGGGACGTTGCGTCTCGCGCCGATTGGCGTGCTGACGTCATGCGCCTGTTTCCATCAGACGTATTATCGAGGGGTTCTTGGCACTTCAGTGTACCTCAGCCAGAGCTTTCAGCACTGGTGGTTGGGCACTTATGCCTCACCCCTCACGTCTTCATGCACATTGGCGTCGCGTGTTTGTATTGGATATACACTCGCGCCGCGTCATCCGACGTGTTGACGTCACGCGTTCCGTGTCACGTGACGTACCCGGAAGTGCTGGCGATTGGCCCCTATGGCGGCGCGATCTTGTACAAATTGCACTCCAGATGGTAAGTGTGCATTCACCTTGATAAAGGGCTATTCATAGTCTGAAACGCGTTTGTGTTTTTTGTTTGTTATTTTTGATCCATTAAACGAGCTTCATTTTGTATTATGGGAACGCATTCTTGTTGTTATTTGCTGATCTGCCAGCACTGAATGTAGTGCTCTGTTTTTTATCTTCTCTCCTTCCTGACATTCATCTACAGACGGAGGCATACTTAACCCCTGGATCACTGGATACATTGGACTTAATGCATATCGTGGACATTCATCCCATGTGAGTTTATTCCAGTTGACCTACTTTATGTGGATATTATTCTGATACTTTTCTACTGTTCCATGGAATTGGATGTTTAATGATACTGGTCACCGGCAGGTGTTTATGAAAATATATCCTTACTACTGTGCTGCGTGGGATCATAATATACCAGTTTACATCTTGTTGGACAGTTATCTACTTGATGGGTTAATTTTTCCAAACTTCATGCATACCATACTGTGGTTTTTTTCTAGAGCACCATACAACATTTTTCATCTCATGGTTTTATTATCCATATTTATTTATTTATCATTGTAAACATTGTTTACCTTTATATACCCTGCGCTCCCCATTTCTTCTCACAACACAGAGGGGAATAGCCTGGCACATATTTAGAGATGTTTTCGGGGGTGTTGTACCAACGTGTCATAACTTTGTAAGCGTTTTCTTGGACTGTTAAACAGATTGAGCTTTTAGCTACTGAGTCAAAGATTCACTCCCAATCTTCGCCCTCCAGGTCCTCCCCTAGGTTTGTCTCCCATTTCCTCATAAACCCAAGTTTTTCTTGGGACTCTGAGTCTAATAGACAGAATTGCCCATACAACTCTGAGATAAGCCTCTGGTGGGAGTCCGCTCTCAGACAGAGTTTTTCACATAATGTAACAGGGTTATTGGGCAAGACGTTTGTATAAAAAAGCTCTAATTTGGAGATAACGGAAGATCTCCCCTGATGGAATGCCTCTGTCTTTTACAAGTTTATCGAAGGGACCACCTTAAGATCGTGGCTGATATGAAATAGCCTATTGATATTTGCTTTTCGCCAGTTTGCAAAAACTTGCTTAGACTGGCTCAGAGAGAAGTCTTTGTTCACAAAAATAGTGGTCATTAGAGAGTTTAAACTACTGCTGCGACACACTTTATTCGAGCAAATACCCAGTATGTACCTGGCAGATACCTGGAATGCGCCGCTCCTCACCTCTGACAAGCCCCGTTGCGTTTGCCTTCCCAGCCATGGTTCATGCCTGGCTGACGGGCGGCTGATCTGTTAAATGATAATGATTAGGATTTAATAGGCTGCAATGCTTTGCGTGTCTACCAGATGGCATAAATTCATGAATTGTAATGCAGTATATATATATATACTGTGCAGTATTGCAGCCAGGGGGAATAAAATGCTTCAATCCCTGCCTGGAAAATAACGCAATGCACTTGGGCAGAAAACAGTCACAAACCTCAATACACCCGAGTATACCCGAATTCGTGGGACTAGCCGAGCTCGAATAAAGTGTGTCGCCAGTGTACTAAGCTTGTAGTAAACTTAAGCCTGCCCCAAAGTCTGAGGGAGTGTGAGATCATTGGCAAGATAAGGTTTTTAACAGACCTGCCCGGGTAGGAAGCCAAAGAATATTTTTTATAGTATTTGGTCGCTGATAGTGTGCCTCCAAAGAGACTCACCTCCTGAGTGGGGAACTAGCGTGCCAGGCTAACCATTTGCAGCGTTTCCTCCATGTACACCCAGTCAATTCGATCAAAGGCCTTCTCTGCATCAAGGCTGAGTAACATCGAGGGAACGCTGTCTGAGGTCTATAATTGCTCTTACTTTTTAAACAACTGCAGCTATTTATTCTGAACTACCTGTGCACTATATACCTGAAACTCCCTACATTGGCTCTCTCTTTTTAGCACCCCCATATTGGAACTATCTGCATGCCATTGAGGCGGATTATAGTGCCTGTGGAGTATGCCAGCCAGTGTGAGTGTTTGAAAATGCCCACCCCCCCCAAGATTAAACTCATCACGGGCACTGAGGAGGAGAGTTCAGGGTTCTTGAGGAGGATCTTGGAGTCTGATCGCGGTGTCCGCCGAACACCAGAGGGACCGCGTTGCAAAATGTAAGCTCACCAAATTGCAAAATATCTGGGATTGGCACCAAAATCCATAGCCGTGCCACTCTATTATGACTGGGACTCCTAATTTCACCAGAGGGAGGAGTTGAAGAGCCAACGGCTCAGTGTGGGGTTTAACCGGATGTGATGTCCGCCAAAGGCCAGACGCACATGTTCTCTGTTCGAGCACGACCGATGTGTGACAAGCTCCCAGCCATCTCCCCTGAAATGGCTGACATCCCGGCCCAGTTATTAGAGCTGCCTGGCGGACTATTATGCCCTACCCTTCATGGCCAAGATACGCTACAGCTCCTGTGCCGCAGTGCCATCGACCCGGAGGAGCGGTGTGACCCTGTGTGAGCGGTGTGATGTGCTCTACCTTCAGCCCATGTGAGAGGCCTGGCATCAGCCTATGTCTGCTCTCCATCCGGACGAAGGGCCGTGTAACTACCCACTGGTCCGTCAGCTGCCGATTTTGAAGGATAATGCTCCGGCAAGCACGGAGCAGGTTGATGTGGACATGATATATGACATTTTTCACCCACAGCGGAGGACTGCAGGGGATTCCCTTCGTGGGGATTGCCCCAATGCGAGTCCCGATTTTGGAGTGGTGTCCTCCAGGGGGAGTGCCCCTGTCCACGACTCTTTTTCTCTGGCCACCAATGCCAACCAGGGTGCAGATCTGCCGGTGCGAGACCCTTTGGTGGTTCCTGTAGTGGCCTCACCCGAGAGAAGATCATCTGAGGCTGCGGAGGATCTTAGCGAAGAATCGGAGGTCCTACATTCCTGCCAGGAGGTTCTTGTGACTGCCGCAGCCCAACCAATCGGGTGGCACAGCCAAGCCGAGCAATGTGGGTGCATCAACCAATCCGATCATCGCGGGTGCCCCAGAATGTCCATAGATCTTCAGTGTCCGGTTGTCCTATGGTCATCGGGTGCAAATATCTCTGGCGGTCGTCGTTGTCCTCCAGCCCGACGGCTGCAACTCGATGTGTGACGAGTGCTCGCCCCAAACTGGACTGAACCATGTGCCGAGGTGGGGATATAGAAACACCGACATGATCACAAAGTCTCGTCCGCAATGCAGATGTGTAGTCATGGGCAGCTGGTCGGGGCTGAAGAAGTGAGGAACGTAGATAAACTCAACGTGGTCAGAGGTAGGAGAGGGTATGGATCGTTGGGGTCACTAGCCATTGTCGAGGGTTGGAGAGAGTTGGTTGGTCATAAACAGGAGCCCTGGTATGGAGCTGCAAGATAAAGTACAACAAGCAAGGCAGGACAAGGCAAAGCAGGACAATGCAAACAGTATGCTTGCAACCAGCATGACGTTACAAGTGAAATACTATTATGCTCAGCTGAGTTGCAGAGGCAATCGCTGAGCCTCTAAAGGAGGAACAGCCAATTGCTGATGAGCTGCACAGCAGAAGCTGAAACAAGTATCAGAGCCCTGATTCATTGCTGGGCAGGGTCTGCACAGCAGGCATTGATGACGAATCAGCAGCAGCAAGGTCTGGCTCAAACTCTGGAGCGGAGCCTGCGCCCAATCCTCACACGATGTCCCTCCAGATCTGTTTCCATTGCCACCGACTGTTGCTGCTGGAACCGTTGGGTGGGTCAGCTGCTGCACCTGCTGCTGGACGATTTCTCTCTGCCCTGCTGTTGGGACCAACCTCATGCAGGTGATCTGCCTTGCTGCTTGTGAGTGTTACCCTGAATTGAGGGTTGGGGACATTTGGGGCAGTCCACCTGCAGATGGCCCAGCTGGTTACACTGGTAGCACCGGCGCTCGTGGACTAAATTTGTGGGCTTTACTGCAGCACCTCTGGCTCTCAACTTTGTCCACCCTGGATTGGTGGCTTGGGGCCGGTCAGCTACCTTGGGTGCGAGGTACTGGAGCGAGGGTCAGGACCCACATCTTGAAATGTGGCAGCGTGGTCACAAATTCATCTGCCATCATGGCAGCCTCCTCATACGTCCCCGGCTTATGGTCTATGACCCACTCCTGTACCTCCAGTACACACATGAGCCAGAACTGCTCATAGATGAAGATTTCCATTACTTCCTGGAATATGGTGACTCCGCATCCAACTACCCACCGATGGCTGTGATGGGCTAGTCGGTTGTCGAACTGCACGTAGGTGTCCCCTGTGCCATTGTCCAGAGCCCTGAACTGGGTGTGATAGGACTCTGGCATGACCGCATACCTGGCCTTCACATAGTCAGAATTGCCAGCGTCTGCACGGTGATCTCTCAGAATGCATCCTGTGCCTTCCCGTTCAGCTGAGGGCTCAGGTATTTTACCCACTCAGACTCCGTAAGGTGATGCAATGAGCATTGGTTCTCAAATGCATGCAGGAACCCATCGATATCATCAGTGCTGTCCACGAACTTGGCAAAGCTGTTAAATGACACACTAGTTCGGGAACCATGACTACTAGTTGTGGGGAGGGGCCAGAGCAAACATCACAGGGTGCAACATCATCTGGAGGGCCTTCATGCATTGTTCCACATGTAGCATAGCCTCCCAGCCGCTGCTTATTTTCCTGGGCGCTACCAGTGTAAGTCCTGTTTGGTGCAGGCAGTGGATGGGTTAATTCCTTCTGAAAGCCTTGTGTGCTTTTGCAGCTTTAGATACATTTCATGTATCCATGGGCGTGCCTAGCAAGAGTCAGAAAGTTTCAGCCTGAGAGGTGGATACTGGTTGGGTCACATGCTGGATGTGATGGCCTGTCAGTATGCAGACCTGCTCTGTTATAGGGCAGGGTTAGAAGCAAACCTCTGGGGTATAAATGCTGGAACTTTCCTAAAAGTGGGTGTGTCTCTTTCCTCCCTCTGCGGAGTTAGTTACAGCTACCCTGGGTCTCACCAGTAGGCCTAAGGAGGAGCACCATGCAGAAGGCATGGTATGGGAATCAAGCCCTATCAGTGATACCTTTACTAAGGGAAGCAAGGAAAGGAATGCAATGTTGTAATATCCTGAACATGCAATAAATACCATGTAACCATCTGCCAGTGTGATTCAGTTTCTTGGGCTAAAGAAAGGTGTCAGTCTGGGACATCCTTTTCATCCAGAGGATACAAGATGACTGGAAGCGCTGCAACCAATGAACGAATGTACCCTGTGAACCTGTCCTGATGATTCCCCACACCACAGCGGAGCAACTCAGCCCTCCTGGCACCTCACAGGTATGCACCACACCAACACTAATATGAAGTAGCAGACCTAATCTCACTTAGGTGGGGGTCCAAGGGCTACACACAGATGCCCAAGGTCCCAGACAGGCAACTTGAGACACCAAATCGACAGCCACAGCAGGAGGAATGGCTACCTGGTCGACTACCGGGGGTGTCGGCTTCATCCTCTGACTCGCTCATGGAGGCTTCATCCTCCAACTCCTGGGCCATGGCATTAGTGGCCGCAACCACTACTGCAGTGGTAACCTCAGACAAGCCGGTCTCGTGCCGCACAATGTCCTCTGTAAGCTCCACGTTTTCTCTGCCCTCGGTCGGCAGACCAAAGCCCTCACAACGAGCTACAAGTTTGTCCATTGTCCAGCCATGGTAACGGCAAGCTCTTCCAGCCTTCCTGGATCAGGTCGACTAACTAACAAGGGGAACGTGTAAGGAGAGGTCCACTGTACTATGCACTGTATATCCACAACTTCCGTCACTGCAGTCTTAAATTCGTACTGCCACCAGAAAAAAGTCTGTCACAGGGGACAAGAACTTTTAACACCTTTTACCACCGGGATCACTATCACAAGACAGGACACAATAATTGAATAAACTAAAGTTTATTCTGGAAAGCCAGCAAACACACAAAATACAAACTCACAGTGAAACACTCACCAACAGGGAGCCTGGGGGGAAGACTCTAGCTCAACAACATGGGCAGGAGCCATCTTCTGAAGCTTATCCTGTCCGCTTCACATCCCGCACTTCTCCGCTGATGTCGGTGCTATTCCACAACAAGCACTTTCAAATTTCCCACCAGCCGTGTCTCTGATCAACTCCAACACTAGCCTCATCTTGGCTGGCTTCTCCGTCGCTCCTCCGCCAAGCGCAGTGCTATGTCCAACAGAGCACTTTTGAAAAGCCCATCAGCCAAGTCTCCGATTGACTCCAGAGATGGTCTGATTCCCTGTTCCGGCCGCGCTCCTGTCATTGTTGGCTATACTTTACAGGGAGCAGGAGCCGCCGCCAATCACAGCGCAGATCATGATGGTGCAGCCAATCAGAGGACGAGAACTTGCACGGCTGTACCAATGGGAGGAGGTGGCTGGCTTAGGCGCTTAGGACCGCCCCTAGATGACGGAGCTGCCGGGAACTGGGGAATTCAAACTTGCCAATTGGAATCGTGCCTACGAGGCTCACGGTTCCCTTGTGTTGTACCTTTTTTTGGTTTGGCGCCTCAGTGTCTGCAGGAAATAAAGGCTCTATCCCACTCAGAGCCTGTCCCCCAGACCTGATACTCAGTCCTTCCCCGCTCACCATTTGTCCCAGCACCTAGCTATTCCCAGTCTTTTGTCACGACCCGGTATTTCTCTTCAGACAGCCCAGCCATGTGAATTCCTGGGTCTGGATACAGAGTAATGCTTATAAAACATAAATCATATTACTGGCTGACTTAACTGTAAGAGGAACATGCTTCATTCTTACATGGGAAATAAAAGTGCACTTTTAATGTTACAATCCCCTTTCCCCAAGTCACACAGTGATTATAGCTTGTTTCTGGAAGGGGTTACACAAAACGTTACATACACTGGCCAACATGAGCCTCACAGAGGTGGCCATTACACACAGTATTGGGGAAGTCAGCTGAGCTTCACCTTTATTATGTGAGGCTGGCTACTCCTACCATCACACATACATTAAGCTATTACAACTAAGTTTTAATTATAGATGGGGGTCCTCCCATCTTAAATATTTGGGGATCAATATCGCAAGATATTTCTGTGCACTATATCAATGCAACTTGTATCAAAAATGATCTATTAAAATGGAACACATACTGTACCAGTGTAACACCTGAATGCCCGCAGACCTGGCCAGTCCCACAGCAGTGAGGGCATGCCCGGAGTGTGGTATGATGCGTTGCCGGGCCTGGTGAGAAAGGGTTAACTTGATACTTGAAAAAACAAAAAATAACCGTGCGCTACTATCTAACTAGTATTTATATATGGGAACAGTGCAGTGACTAAACCATATAAATAGTGAAATATTCCACAATAACCACAGTGACAATATGTGTTTGAATAATAAAAATATAAATCACATAACCGTGTGGCTGATAAAGGCGTCGGCTGCTATAAACACTGGGGGTGGCTCAGCACCCCACACACTCTAGGAAATGGAAACAAAAAGAAAACAGCGCACAACGCCAAATAGTGAAGCAAGTATTAATATGTAATTAATAATTAATAGGTAATATATCTGCGTACATCAAATTGATAAAATTGGTGCATTTAGTGTATACCACACTTGTTACCGCTCAGTAGGTGTTAACAGGAAGGTCTGATGCTTGTCTTTTCTCTGCAGGAGCCTCTGCAATGGTTCTGGGGCTGAATTGTTTCCTGCACTCCTCAGCTAGCAGGGCGTCACTCCCAGGGGGGGTTTCCTTTAAACAGCCAAGCTTCACTGCAGATTTAGATACTCAGTGGGACCGCTCCTCATCCGATGATGTGCCGCCTCCAGGGGGATTTCCCCTTGAGTAACCCGTCTCTCCTGCAGCTGATCACTGCTCGATAAGGCCACTCGGACTTACAAGCAGTCTGGGGCCGTTGGAGTGGCTCGGCACATAGTCCCGCTAGGCGGACGCCAAACCGCAACTTGCAGGGGCACTCTCAGCGTGCCACGATGCCGCTCCGTCACTTGGTACTGCGTGATGACGTCACAGTCTCCGCAGCGGTGATGGGATCGGCGGGAAGGAGGAAACAAGTCCCTTAGAGTCTCTTATTAGTCCAAATAACACCAAACTAGCATAAAATGTGCTGTAAATAGCAGAGCGAATCCAGCATATGAATGATAGCAAATAAATGGCATAGAATAATAACATCCAACGCGTTTCGTAGAACTAACTACTTCTTCAGGGAATAATTTGGCCATTACCCAGAGGTCTTAAATACCTCTCAGAGATGCCTCATTGGTCAAGCAATTAAACTTTAGACCAATCATCTAAGTAATGGTCAAAGTGATAGGGAAGATGTGATGTTTACTTTTAAAACAACAACTTTATTAACAAAATCTAAAAGAACATACAAAAAACAACATATAAACTAAACCTAGCATAAATATTTAAAAACATGCTGGAATAAAAAGAAACACAATATTAGTAAAATAAAATTGATATTCTCATATACTTCATACAAAAAATACAACTAGAGATAAAAAGGTGTGATGGAGCAGGGAGAGCAGGAAACACAGATAAATAACATATCCCATGGGTCCGATGTTAGTATGGACTGAGGGTTCAATACAATGCCCAAATATCTACATCCTCATTTAACCCCTTAGGGGACATGGTATCCAACTTGTGTATCCAATACGTCTCTTTAGAAGATAGTACTTTAACTCTATCCCCACCTCTTCTATTCACAGGAATAAACTGAATCCCCTTAAAAGTGAGACTGGACGGGTCTTTATTGTGATGTAATAAAAAGTGCCTTGAAACACTATGTTTGTCAAACCCATTTTTAATATTTCTAACATGTTCCTGGATGTGGATTTTGAGGCTGCGTTTGGTTCTGCCTACATATTGACATCCACACGCACATTCCAACAGGTACACTATATGTGTGGATGTACATAAAATAAAGTCATCAGCGGGGCGCATGCGCGATGGCAGAGAGTATGGATGCATGATTCCAGTGCTCCATGCCCCGCTCGTAATATAAAGAAATAAAATACCTTTACCCCATACTGAATTGCTAGAATTTAACTCCTATAACTACTAAACTACCAGGATGTCAAAACGGGCAGCCAAAACGCCGAAATCAAAGGGGCTCCCGCTATATTTTAACAGCACAAGGAGCAGGGCGGCGGAGGCCATAATGGCGCCGAGTTCAAATCAGGGCTCTGATTCGGAACGGGAGGGAGAGAAGGAGGATGGCGAGAACGCTGAAGACAGGCCAGTTAGGCTTGGCGATTTTAATCGCTTGTATACCGACCTCAAAACCCTTTTGCAAGCAGAAATTAAAGAGCAGGGGAGGGAAATCAGTAGCCTGGGAGAGCGCACAGGTCGGGTTGAGACCCAACTGGACATTGTTACCACCGCAACCAAACGCAATGCAAAAAAAACAACAGAGATGCAGATCCAAATTAATGACCTGAAAGAGAAGCAGGAAGACGCAGAAAATCGGGAGCGTCGCAATAATATAAGGATACGGGGGGTCCCCGAAGAAGCGGGGGATTGCGAGGAATTCGTCCTGAGATGGATGGGGGAATTGCTGCCGGATACCCCGAGGGAAAGACTGGAGATGGATCGCTGCCATAGAGCCCTGAGAACGAGGCCTACACAGTCAGACCAACTGCGGGATATCATAGCGCGGTTGCACTTCTACAAGACCAGGGAGGCCATCCTCCACAAGACCCGCGCTACCCCGACAGTAGAATTCGAAGGAGCAAAATTGCTCATCTTCCAGGACTTATACCCCCTAACCCTGCTGCGACGCAGGGCCCTGCTCCCAATCACAAAAGTGCTGAGGGACAACAACGTCCGATACCGCTGGACTTTCCCTTTTGGATTGTCCGTCAGCAAAAATGGACGGGCCTTTCACATGAAGGAGATTGGGGAGGGAGAGGCGTTCCTCCAGAAATTAGGCCTCAAGGGGACCCCGCCAGCGCCGGTGGAAGAGGAGGAGATCCCGGGCCCCAGCTGGGCAACAGCGGGACAATCGCCCCGGTCTCCACGGAATAAAAGATGAGGTGCAACAAGGCAAAGTCTCTAAATAATCCTCAGTGTTTGGGTATTGAGTTTCCCAGTTATTAGTTTTAAGTTCCCTGTTACACCGCTACGGACTTAAGCCCGATTACACTACAGCAAGGTCGAGCTTGATTTAAGGTTCCCGCTGGAGGGGCAAAAATCCTCGTTTACCCACCTGTAAAAGACGTTGTACTCACCTGGACGAGGGAAACAGGAGGCCCAAAGATGGAGGCACCCACGAGGCGAGAGAAAAATCCAACATGGAACGCAGGAGCAGGAAATCACCATCACCCTGGAGGAGAGCGCGAACACAGCCGTCCAGGATGAACGACGCTCCCAAAATGGCGGCGGCCGGATGTCCGGGCGCCAGTAGAGGAAGTGCACGGGCGGCCATCTTGGAGGAGGCAGAAAGAACCTAAGGACGTCATGAGGCGGCGACGAGCGTCACGCGGGCGACCCGGACTGGCGGGAATTTCAATTTTCGCCGGTCCCAAGCGCCGCAACTGCAGGGGCAGCAGCAGCCGCAAGCGACACACCGCCGGAGCGAAGAAGGCCCAGTGGACATACCCCGGGAGGGTACCCAGGGGTAGAAGGCCTAAGAGGGGGGGAAAGGAGTTCCACACAGAGAGAGAAGTTAAGATCAGCGGCGGAAGGCAGGACAGAATAAGGGTAAAGTAGGTGCAGCATATAAGAAGGTGGATATAGCCCGGGGGAGGTAGAGAGGGCGGAAGAGGTAAGGGAGTAAGCAGGATGGGGCAAGAGGAAGGCATAAGGGAAGTGATGGGAATAGGAAGGAGACAGATGGAAGAAGCAAGTGGAGTAGCAGTAGGGAGGAGGGACGGGAGGGAGGAAGGTAAGAACAAGTGGTTTTATCAGAGGGAAGAAGGTAGAGGAAGTATTTAGAGGGTAATAGCAAGTAGATGAGGCCGGGGTAGGTTATGAAAAGGATTAGAGGGGAATGAGACACAGGGAAAAGGAAAAGGTCGGAAGAGAGCTCATCAGGGAATGGAGTCTGAAGAGAAACTAAAAGGGAGAGATAGTACACCAAAGAGTGTTCTCTAAGAGGGGTGGAAAATAAGGAGGCCACCCGTCCAGTTAGGGAAATAAAGGGCAAGGACGCAAGCGGTAGCACTTAATACTGGGGTTAGCAATAAACCCAGGAGTTATAAGTTACATAGGTATTGTGCAAGTTTTTGGTTTAGGAGCGGGGCGGGAGCTGAGGGATCTCAGCCTGCTCTGCGGTCCGCATGGGCCAGGGGCTGGGAAGGGGTTATCCCAGCGAAGTCCTTTGGGAGGGAGGGGGTTCACGAGGTGAGGTAACACCGGAGAGGGACCAGTGGCAGGTGCCCAGCCCCCAAAGGCAATGGAATCTGAGCCATGTTGGCAGGGCCACAGCTCGGAGGACACTAATTGTTTTTTGTTCTATGTGTGTCATTCCCCATGTTTCCCTATTGTTTCCCCCCAACCCACAGGACCCACCATCCAAAGACCATCGTGAGTGCTACAGGTCGGAGACGGCTCTTCCTCAGTCTCGGTTCCTGGTGAAACACACACCTCCACCGCCCCCTGCTGCAGGTTCAGTCCAAGTCAAGGATGAGTAACGATCTGATCTTTATTTCCCATAATGTCAAGGGATTCAACAACCCAATAAAGCACAGAATTGCCTTCAGGGACTATGTTCGCAAAAAAGCGGATATAGTGTTTGTCCAGGAGACACACTTCTCCAAAACGAATCACCCCAACTACCTGGACAGGCACTATAGGACAGTGTTTATGTCCTCTGCGAAAGTTAAGAAAAGAGGAGTGGCGATACTAATCCACCGCAGAGTGCCCTTCCAGGTAGTTAAATCATATAAAGATTTGGATGGACGCTATGTTATCGTCACGGGCACAATTAACAACCAAGAGGTCACTTTAAGCTCAATCTATGCCCCCTGCGAACAGACACCGCAATTCTTCACATCATTTTTTGATAAACTACACAAGGTGGCAATAGGTTGTATATTCCTGGCAGGAGACATGAACCGCACCCTAGACCCAGACTTGGATAGATGCACGGGGACTAACTTACCACAGAAACAAGACATACTAACTATACATCAAGGGCTCCGTGATTGCCAGTTAATTGACATTTGGAGGGAACATCACCCCTCGGAAAGAGCATACACTTTCTACTCACACCCCCATAACAGATACAGTAGGATAGATTACTTCCTGGTCTCTAACAAAGCGGTCTCCATGGTCTCCCATTCTGGGATCCATGATATTTCATGGTCGGACCACGCACCAATTGAGCTGCGATGTGCTCTGCGGCTGCTGGACAGACCGGGGGCAAACTGGAAATTAAACGAGCTGCTGTTAAAAAATCCAACATCGGAGCGGGCGATAGGAGATAAAATTAAGGAATATTTCGAAATCAATACGGGGAGCGTATCTTCCCACTCTACTCTACGGGAGGCCCATAAGGCAACCATGAGGGGACTTCTAATGAATTTAGCAGCACAAACCAAAAGAGCTAAGGAGTCCCAGGTAAAAGTTCTGCGGGAGAAACTAGCACACTTTTCCGCACTTCATAGTCTTAATAAACAGGGCGCTACCCTAAAGGAACTCTCTGACATAAAAACTAGACTCAATTTGTTGCTAAACTCCAGAGCCGAGAGGGAGTTGGCATGGTCCAAGCGTAAGTTCTACGACAAAGCCAACAAGCCAGATACCTTACTTGCCAATAAATTACGTAACAAACTCCCTAATTATAGTATTTCCTCAATCCGCACCAAGGGGGGGACCCGACCTCCGACCCTAGAAGAATCGTAGCGGAATTTAAAAATTTCTATGAAGTTCTCTATGACGGAGATAAGGTCAGCCACACACAGAAAATAGGAGGAAAAACCCATAAGTTCCTAGAAGAGGCACGTCTTCCCAAATTGAGCAGGGCAGAGAGGGAGGCATTACAGGTCGACTTTACATTCGAAGAATTATCAGAGGTTATAAAGGTCCTTAAACCAGCCAAAGCTCCGGGACCAGATGGTTTTTCAAATTTATATTACAAAAAATTCCTTAAAATACTTGCGCCACAGCTTCTAAAATTATTTAACGAAATTTTAGCGGGGGGCTCCTTTCCATCCCAGATGCTCCAGGCCTCAATCTCCCTGATCCACAAACTAGGCAAGGACCCGGTAGACTGTAAGAGCTATCGGCCCATATCCCTGATTAATTCCGATGTGAAAATATTTTCTAAACTACTAGCTAACAGGGTGGGCATTGTCCTGCCAGGGCTAATCCACCCGGATCAGGTGGGATTTATTGGAGGAAGGCAGGCGGCAGACAACACAAGACGGATCATAGATTTGATCGATCTGGCCAATAAAAAGAATATCCCGTCTATGCTGTTGAGTCTGGATGCTGAGAAGGCCTTCGATAGGATCGGTTGGTCCTATCTGAGGGCAGTACTAGGAGCATTCGGTTTCGAGGGACGCCTCCTAGAAGCCATCTTAGCCCTGTATAAAGGCCCCACAGCTAGGGTGCGCCACCAGGGCTTCCCATCGGAGCAATTTAACATCTGTAGCGGGACGCGACAGGGGTGCCCCCTGTCCCCTCTGCTGTTTGCATTATGTATAGAACCCCTGGCGGCTCATATTCGCCTAAGCCCAGATATAACAGGGATAGACGTAGGGGACCAATCCCATAAAGTGGCATTATACGCGGATGATGTGATCCTGACCCTGTCAAGGCCGCTCACTTCCCTGCCCAATGTCTTTGAGATACTGGGTGCGTTCAGCCTCATCTCCGGGTTCAAAATTAACCAGACAAAATCTGAAGCCCTAAATATTAGTCTCCCACGTCCAATGGAGAAACTAATCGAACTAAATTTCAATTTTAAATGGCAGGCCTCCTCTATCAAATACTTAGGTATCCAAATTACTAAGACATACGACTCATTATACAAAGCAAACTATCCCAAATTATTCCAAGCTCTAAGAGAGGATCTGCGAGTGTGGGCGGGGTTTGGAATTTCTTGGTTTGGACGAATTCATAGCATTACGGTGAATCTCCTGCCAAGGGTGCTTTACCTGTTCCAGGCCCTGCCAATACCATTGGTGCGGGCAGACATCCTCGCCTTACAGTCAAAGATCATGAAATTCATTTGGCACAAGAAGAGTCCACGAATTGCTAAGAGCATACTGACTAGACCCACGAGTAGAGGAGGACTAGCGGTACCTTGCTTGTTGGCATATTACAAAGCAGCAAGATTAGGTCAGATTGTCCAGTGGCACCTTGACCCGTCCCTGCGGAGATGGGTGGCGCTGGAGAAAACCTGCTGCGCTCCAGTTGAGTTGCAAAATTTAATTTGGCTGCCAAAACGGTGCGATAACACAGTGGGGATGCTGTTACGGACCATGGTGAACTCTCTGGCGGTGTGGAGGAGTTCCAAATTTAAACATAAGTTAACGACGAAGCACTCCTTAATGACCCCGCTCTTCGATAACCCAGATTTCGCCCCGGGGATGGCCGGTGAGCGGCACTTCAAAATTTGGTTACAGTCGGGATATAAGCGGTTAATAAATCTGGAGGGGCACAAGTATATTAAAACATTTGAACACATTAAATCAGAAAAGAGACTCCCAAACACTGAATTATTCCGCTAACTCCAGATAAGAGCATTCTATAACAAATTTCCAATTAGACCAGCTAGGACCAATTTTGAGCAGCTGTGTTCCAGAGCAACGGACACACGGGGACTTACCTCTAGATTAAACCAGGAAGTGATCTGTCTAGTTAGACCAGATGCTGACAAACTGAACTACATGACTAGATGGGAGACAGATCTAGGGGAGACTTTAGAAGACAAAGACTGGGAGTGGATTTTACAGGCGGCGGCCAAAAGCTCCATCTGCTCAACGTTAAAAGAGAACGCATATAAAGTCATGATGCGCTGGTATCACACCCCATTACGTCTGTCTAAATTCATCGGTGGGTATTCCCCGCTCTGTCCAAAACAGTGCGGGGAATCAGCAGACCTAGTCCACATGCTGTGGTCCTGCCCAAAGGTACTCCCGATTTGGGAGAGCATTAGAGCTTGGGCACAAAGTATCCTCGATTTAGAGGTTCCCCTGGACCCGTGGCTGTTCTTACTGGGCAGGCGGGCCCAGGGGCTGCCAAAATCGGCACACAAATTGGTGGCACATATGGCCACAACCACTAGGTGCGAGATCGCAGCAGTGTGGATACAGCAAGATCTACCAGTCATCCCCAAAATCCGAAACAGATTATGGCAAGTTTGCAAGTTTGCAAGACTAGCTGGGTCAACGACTCTGGCCGAAATTTCTTAAAAGTGTGGGAGCCATGGCTTACCCAATCCGACATCCCCGGGGTAGATGCCAGCACAATTTTGCAATAATAAATACAAGTGCGTTCTCTGGTGACGGAGCGGAACATACTATAACTTAGGCACGTGACAGGTAGGATCCCCTCGACTATTAAAACCAGAACCAAGAGGAGGAGTCATCAGGTGTCTCAAAGAAGGGCGCAGCTCGGACCGAAAGCAGATCTTCCACCACCGAAGAACACGGTGGCAGTCCATTCCCTCCCCCCCTACCCCCCCTCCTTCTCCCTCCTTGTTGTTTTTTCCCTCTGTTGTCCAGTCTTTGGTCAGGTGAGTCAGGTTTGTCTAGTCTTGTGAGTGCATGTTGTAAGTCCCTTGTTGCTTTTGAGTGATTTTACCCTTGATTGTGAGAGTGAAAAGGGTAAACCTCGGGGGGTTTCAAATTGTTTTACTATGGGATGTGGCATAATGTACCTGTTGTGAAACCCAATAAAAATCTTGAAGTTAATAAAATAAAGTCATCAATATTAAAAACCTCTTGTGGGTTAAAAACCCTAAGGGGTTAAATGATGATGTAGATATTTGGGCATTGTATTGAACCCTCAGTCCATACTAACATTGGACCCATGGGATATGTTATTTATCTGTGTTTCCTGCTCTCCCTGCTCCATCACACCTTTTTATCTCTAGTTGTATTTTTTGTATGAAGTAACACGTAGCGGTGTAACAGGGAACTTAAAACTAATAACTGGGAAACTCAATACCCAAACACTGAGGATTATTTAGAGACTTTGCCTTGTTGCACCTCATCTTTTATTCCGTGGAGACCGGGGCGATTGTCCCGCTGTTGCCCAGCTGGGGCCCGGGATCTCCTCCTCTTCCACCGGCGCTGGCGGGGTCCCCTTGAGGCCTAATTTCTGGAGGAACGCCTCTCCCTCCCCAATCTCCTTCATGTGAAAGGCCCGTCCATTTTTGCTGACGGACAATCCAAAAGGGAAAGTCCAGCGGTATCGGACGTTGTTGTCCCTCAGCACTTTTGTGATTGGGAGCAGGGCCCTGCGTCGCAGCAGGGTTAGGGGGGATAAGTCCTGGAAGATGAGCAATTTTGCTCCTTCGAATTCTACTGTCGGGGTAGCGCGGGTCTTGTGGAGGATGGCCTCCCTGGTCTTGTAGAAGTGCAACCGCGCTATGATATCCCGCAGTTGGTCTGACTGTGTAGGCCTCGTTCTCAGGGCTCTATGGCAGCGATCCATCTCCAGTCTTTCCCTCGGGGTATCCGGCAGCAATTCCCCCATCCATCTCAGGACGAATTCCTCGCAATCCCCCGCTTCTTCGGGGACCCCCCGTATCCTTATATTATTGCGACGCTCCCGATTTTCTGCGTCTTCCTGCTTCTCTTTCAGGTCATTAATTTGGATCTGCATCTCTGTTGTTTTTTTTGCATTGCGTTTGGTTGCGGTGGTAACAATGTCCAGTTGGGTCTCAACCCGACCTGTGCGCTCTCCCAGGCTACTGATTTCCCTCCCCTGCTCTTTAATTTCTGCTTGCAAAAGGGTTTTGAGGTCGGTATACAAGCGATTAAAATCGCCAAGCCTAACTGGCCTGTCTTCAGCGTTCTCGCCATCCTCCTTCTCTCCCTCCCGTTCCGAATCAGAGCCCTGATTTGAACTCGGCGCCATTATGGCCTCCGCCGCCCTGCTCCTTGTGCTGTTAAAATATAGCGGGAGCCCCTTTGATTTCGGCGTTTTGGCTGCCCGTTTTGACATCCTGGTAGTTTAGTAGTTATAGGAGTTAAATTCTAGCAATTCAGTATGGGGTAAAGGTATTTTATTTCTTTATATTACGAGCGGGGCATGGAGCACTGGAATCATGCATCCATACTCTCTGCCATCGCGCATGCGCCCCGCTGATGACTTTATTTTATGTACATCCACACATATAGTGTACCTGTTGGAATGTGCGTGTGGATGTCAATATGTAGGCAGAACCAAACGCAGCCTCAAAATCCACATCCAGGAACATGTTAGAAATATTAAAAATGGGTTTGACAAACATAGTGTTTCAAGGCACTTTTTATTACATCACAATAAAGACCCGTCCAGTCTCACTTTTAAGGGGATTCAGTTTATTCCTGTGAATAGAAGAGGTGGGGATAGAGTTAAAGTACTATCTTCTAAAGAGACGTATTGGATACACAAGTTGGATACCATGTCCCCTAAGGGGTTAAATGAGGATGTAGATATTTGGGCATTGTATTGAACCCTCAGTCCATACTAACATCGGACCCATGGGATATGTTATTTATCTGTGTTTCCTGCTCTCCCTGCTCCATCACACCTTTTTATCTCTAGTTGTATTTTTTGTATGAAGTATATGAGAATATCAATTTTATTTTACTAATATTGTGTTTCTTTTTATTCCAGCATGTTTTTAAATATTTATGCTAGGTTTAGTTTATATGTTGTTTTTTGTATGTTCTTTTAGATTTTGTTAATAAAGTTGTTGTTTTAAAAGTAAACATCACATCTTCCCTATCACTTTGACCATTACTTAGATGATTGGTCTAAAGTTTAATTGCTTGACCAATGAGGCATCTCTGAGAGGTATTTAAGACCTCTGAGTAATGGCCAAATTATTCCCTGAAGAAGTAGTTAGTTCTACGAAACGCGTTGGATGTTATTATTCTATGCCATTTATTTGCTATCATTCATATGCTGGATTCGCTCTGCTATTTACAGCACATTTTATGCTAGTTTGGTGTTATTTGGACTAATAAGAGACTCTAAGGGACTTGTTTCCTCCTTCCCGCCGATCCCATCACCGCTGCGGAGACTGTGACGTCATCACGCAGTACCAAGTGACGGAGCGGCATCGTGGCACGCTGAGAGTGCCCCTGCAAGTTGCGGTTTGGCGTCCGCCTAGCGGGACTGTGTGCCGAGCCACTCCAACGGCCCCAGACTGCTTGTAAGTCCGAGTGGCCTTATCGAGCAGTGATCAGCTGCAGGAGAGACGGGTTACTCAAGGGGAAATCCCCCTGGAGGCGGCACATCATCGGATGAGGAGCGGTCCCACTGAGTATCTAAATCTGCAGTCGAAGCTTGGCTGTTTAAAGGAAACCTCCCCTGGGAGTGACGCCCTGCTAGCTGAGGAGTGCAGGAAACAATTCAGCCCCAGAACCATTGCAGAGGCTCCTGCAGAGAAAAGACAAGCATCAGACCTTCCTGTTAACAGCTACTGAGCGGTAACAAGTGTGGTATACACTAAATGCACCAATTTTATCAATTTGATGTACGCAGATATATTACCTATTAATTATTAATTACATATTAATACTTGCTTCACTATTTGGCGTTGTGCGCTATTTTCTTTTTGTTTCCATTAACTTGATACTTGCTGTGTCCGGGGTGCCAGAAGTCCGAGGGTTGAGATCCGAGAGCCGTAGGTCAGGGGCAGGAGAGAGCAGCGTAGTAAGGTCCCAAGCCGAGTCCATGGAGTAGCGAGGTACACAAAGTCAACGAGAGCCATGATCAAATCCAAGGGTATCCAACGGGGGCAGGGACAGGAACTAGAGCTGTAATACAGAAAAGAGCCAGGCATAGACGACCGAACAACCGAAGCCACAGAAGAACTATGCAAGCGAGGAAGGAGAGGGCAGACTGGGGTTATATATGCAGGAGGACCAATGAGAGCAAGAGGTGGAGCGGAGGCCTGTCTGAGCAAGCCCAGGGATAGGTTCAGGTGCCCAGAGTGGGAGTGAGCCAGGTGAGTGGTGGAGACAGCCTGTAGCTGATGGGTGGCGGAGCCAGCGGTGCGGGAGGACGGCAAAGAGGATCGGGTGCGCGCGCGCCCTGTGTGGTTCCCGTGCGCGTGCCCCGGCCGCGTGTGGGAGGATGCGGCGTACGCCACGGAGGAGCGGCATGGCGTCTGACCGGAGGAGGTAAGGAGCCGACAGGGAGGGGGTCTGGGACGAGCGGCCGCACTGGGAGCCTGGGTGACGGGGACCCGCTGAGAGGCGCGTGTCCCCTGATCCCTTTCAACCAGATATCATGGCTTGGAAGAATTACATCTGTAAAAAGAAATGTTCTGCCCAGATTGTTATACTTTTTCCAAACACTTCCGATTCAGATAACAGGAAAAGAGCTAAAATCCATACAAAACAAAATATTTCAATTTATATGGCGGGGCAAAAGACCTAGGACAGCCAGATCAGTTATGTTATCTTCCAGGGTAAGAGGTGGCCTAGGGGTCCCAAACTTATTAGGGTACTATCGGGCCCCAGATCTCCATCTACTTAAATTTTTGCAAATTATACACTATCTCCAAGAAACTTGAATTCCCAGAATTAACCAACTTCAAGGCTCTTTGTAAAAAAGGGGACTTATCAGAAAGGACTAATAACTAAGATCTATTTAGGAATTGAAGGGAATACCCCTGATCAAAGATATATGGCTAAGTGGGCCAAAGATCTAAATTTAGAAATCGACAGCGAGGATTGGGAAGATATTTGGGATAGTGCTGCCAAGACCTCTATTTGTACTACAACCAAAGAAAACATCTACAATATCCTGTAGCAATGGTACCTCACTGTAACGCTCGGCCTGCCCACAAGCCAGACGAGAGCCCGGGACTGAGTTGGAAAGGGTAAAACCACACACCTAGAAGCAAACGGAGGCACGGCCAGAATGTGGTAGTAGCGTAGGTGGTCCGGTTAACAAGAATGTAAATGATACCGTACTTGACAGCTCCGGCGTAGAAGGGTTAAGTTCATATGCCAAGGGTCGTGGGTTGCAGAGGGCAGCGTAATCGATTGTCCGTAAGCCTGGGTCGTGGAGTGGAGAGAGCAGCGTAGTAGATTGTCCGTGTGCCGTGTCCAAGGGTAGTAGTAGTCTGCAGCGTAGAAAGTCCAAAGCGAGGTCCAAAGGGTTCCAGAGAGCAGCGTAGTAGAGTCCAAAGCAAAAGGTCAAATCCAGGGAGGTCAGCAAAGATTCCAGGGACAGGAGCAGCACTGAAACAACAAGAGAGGCCAGGCAATAGCAGACAGCACCAAGGTACAGAAGCTATACAGAGCAAAGAGGAAATGGAGAAGAGGGATTATATAGGGGCTGGGACCAATCAGAGAAAGGGGAGTGACGGAGGAGTGGCCCAAAGAGGAACCTAATAGGAGAGCAGAGTGAGCAAGTTTGAAACCAATGGGAGTTAGGGGAGGAACAGAGGAGTGAGCAAGATAAGGCCCAGATAGAGGAGAGTTTCTAGAGGCAAAGGGAGTGGTCAGAGTAAGGGGAGGAATGGAGGGACGGATAAGGGAAGGGACAGAAAGGGAAGGAGGACCTGAGAGGCAAGGCAGATGGGGTAGGGGCATGTGCGTGACGTCCGAGGAGGCGGAGCATGGGGAAGGTGCACCGGAGGATCCAGGAGCAGAGAGAAGAAGGGGAGGCGCAGAGGGATGGAAAGGGGAAGGGTCAGGCAAGGAGGGAGAAGCGGGGAGGCAGAACTGACGGGACCCGAGCGGCGACACGCAAGGAGCGTGTGCCGCGTCAGCAGAGTCAGGCGCCTGGTGCCAATCAATGGCGGCTTGAGTGCGCGCACGCCCGTAGGGCTGACGCGCGTGGGCAGGAGGTGCAGGGAAAGCAGCCAGGAGCGGGGAATGCCGCCGGGAAGCCCGAATGACCCGAGAAAAAAGGTAAGGATGCGCTGGACGCGGTTATACCCGCAGCGCGGATCCTTACACTCACTTACAAAAGGTTGAAGCAAATTTACCCTGAATCAGATTTGTGCTGGAGAAAATGTGGTATGTAAGAGATATGGTCCACATGTGGTGGGAATGCCAAGCTATCCCAAATTATTTTATAGTTATCCAAAAGATTGTAAAAGACACAACAGGACTAACAATACCTATAAATCCAGTAATGACGTCATGATGGTGGCGTCTCTGAGGGTGTCGGTTCGTGTGACGCGTGTTGGTTAACCTGCGGCTGTTAATGTAGTATATACACCAGGACACATATGGTTGTATAAGTGGCTATTTTGTTGCAATACCGGTGGTTTAAAGCCTAATTTTTGGTAGCTTATTACTGGCAACACTGTAATGACACATTCAGGCCAGTTTTTTATTTGTGCATTGCTTTTCACTCATACTGATATAAGTCCTTTTGTTTAGCATTATATCAAGTGTGATGATTTAAGCCATAATAACATGTGTTCATGCTTGAGTAGCTATCGTGCTCATTACTGAAGGCAGTGATTTCATAACCCATGATGTGATTATACTGTGTATATTTTGAGTCAAATTGATCCCTGAGGATCAGAAAAAGACCCTCCAAAGATGCACTCTATGATAAGTATACTGATATATGGTTTGATCAGCCAACTATTGTATTCACCTAGGAATAGGGTCTGTATAAAATCAAAAATAATAATGTGACAGTGAAAAAATATATAAAATAACTAAAATCCCCGTAGTGGAGAAGTAGAAATTTCTCTTTATTTCAGAGAAATAAGGGCAATAGTGAAATTATTTTAACCTTATAGGTTTTCAGCCCAATTTCTACTGCGACATCCAAATGAATATATGTTTACCATGAAGCATATTAACTGTTTATGACACTAGGTATCCTTCCCTGGTTGTAGGTCCAGAAACCATAAATATTCTATTGTGTCTACGTCTGACGAAGTAGTGCGTCACAACCAGTGATGTAATCGGAGAGCGACACCGACCCCCGGACTCCCGAAGACACGGCTTGTATCATGAGGCTATACACATTCTGACCCGCCGAGGCAGAACATCTAACTATTTGCTACAAGTAGCGCTCTCACATATTATGAGGCTATATATATTCTGACCCATTAAGGCAGAATAATTAACTGTTCACTATAGAAGTAGCGCTCTCACATATAGCATGGTTTGTTACTTAATAGACACATGCACTCTTTGGATTCAGACACATAGCCAGATATATGCATTGGTTGCATTATAATGGATATTTTCTTTGTGTGTCTTTTATAGAATCTGAAACTGAATATCATTTTGTATGTACTATAACCTAATAAGTATATGCTGTGAGATTTGGGACTTGAGAAGACATTTACTGTTTGCATTTACTATTCCGTATTTATTACGATTTACTGTGACAAAAGGCATAAATGAACTGCCTTGAAACAAAGTGCCTTAAATATTGTATTATTAGCTTTTGCTTGTTCTGACCCGCTGAGGCATTCAAGAGACCTAAGGATCTGTTCACATGTATTATGATAAGTATTATATGTCTTGGAATTAGACACGCATGATACATGATATGTTCCAACAGATTTTATGTCACAAGTATCTATCTTTGCAAAAGTAAATATTGTTATATTTCTCAGTAGTCCCCATAATAGAGACACCGCTTGTTATAAATAGACTAATCTGTACTAAGTTAATTTTGACCCATTATGGTAGAATCCATGTACAATTAGCCTAGACACTAGTGATCCCATATGTCCTTACTTTGACCATTTATTCAGACACATATGTACAAGCATGATGAGTTAACACACTGGACTAATATGTCCTATTTATGAAAGCAGTTTTTTTTTTTGTGTCACAATAGAATATTTATGGTTTCTGGACCTACAACCAGAGAAGGATACCTAGTGTCATAAACAGTTAATATGCTTCATGGTAAACATATATTCATTTGGATGTCGCAGTAGAAATTGGGCTGAAAACCTATAAGGTTAAAATAATTTCACTATTGCCCTTATTTCCCTGAAATAAAGAGAAATTTCTACTACTCCGCTACGGGGATTTTAGTTATTTTAGATATCTTTCCACTATGTCACATTATTATTTTTGATGTATTAAAATTTTATTATTTTTGGATTTTATACAGACCCTATTCCTAGGTGAATACAATAGTTGGCTGATCAAACCATATATCAGTATACTTATCATAGAGGGTCTTTTTCTGATCCTCAGGGATCAATTTGATAATATATGCTTTTTACCTCTATTGCACCATGATTATTATTTACTAATAAAACTTAATCTACCTCATAGACTCTACTCTGCACCATTATATTCATTTTGAGTGTGGTCATATACAGTATTCATTATGGACTAATTAGGTACTCAATTTGAGTGTGCTTACATTAACACTGGTCACATTTTGGTCTGAGCTCCAATTACATATTAAGCCCCTACTACATATTACCCACCGCGTCTTTTGACTTAGACTGATATTAGTTATAGGCAGGAAAATCACCCTTACCGGAGGAGGGAGGGCGAATCAGCAGGCACCACTGGAATTTCTAGGGAATTTCTAGGGACTGCACACGAGTAAAATTACTCTTTGAAAAAGCCCATGCTTGGGTGAAACGCGTTAGAGGCGCAGGGGATTGTCCCCCTCCTCTTGGTTTTTTAATCCATGTCCTAATAAAGAATTTTTAGCCCAGTCCAGCCATCTGCAATTTTTTCCTGCACAGTGGTGCCTGCTGATTCGCCCTCCCTCCTCCGGTAAGGGTGATTTTCCTGCCTGCATCTACCCACAGCAACGAGCACACTGATCCGGTAGCAGTCATGGACTGATGTGAGTACATCTCATTTATATTTGTGGGAGCTGCCCCAGGTCCAATTGATCACACGTTGCTAGATATATTAAGGGGTCTAGGAGGGTCCCAGGACCTTTCCCTGACATCCCTTATTTTCCTAGCCAGATCTTGTTCCAACTAGGGGTTAATGCTAAAAGCCCCACACAGAATATCATCATAGATCCGGATGCAGCATTTATTTTCACAAGTGGGTCATATGCTTTGCAGCACTAGTAATTGAGGGTCTACCTCAATATCCAATTGATATTAGTTATAGACGTGTAGACACTAACAAGTACCATCTGTATATATTATTTATACATGGGTTGGATTAGCAACTGGTATTATACTGAGTTACGATTTGTGTTATTGCATACCACCCTAATAGATGTCTCCATGATAGCAATTTTTCAGTCTGGTTCTGCCACAAATCGCCCCACAGGGGATTTT